>NC_091455.1:166594192-166798921 GCF_027789765.1 Dendropsophus ebraccatus
CTGTCAAGACAAGCCAATGGCATTCCGTCGTTACATTGGACAAGAATTTCCTTTATCTGTTATCCAACTGACCTCCTAGTTGCCGCAGTCACTACTGACCATGGTATTCAAGTGGTTAAATGGCTGGCATATATGTTCGTATATATATATATATATATATATATATATATATATATATATATATTCATTACAATGCAGAAAGGGGTGTTAAATCTGAAATGTTCATGCACACTGCTGTTTTGTACAGAGCCATAATATTTACAGGGCCTCTTATACAACTCATATGCCTCCAATTTAATACTGTGGCTTTCTGTCTTTTTCCATAAAAAGAAAAGAAAATGTCCAAAGCTCCATCTAGCTCCATGTGTATGGATATATTGTCAACAGCATTGTCAACAGATTACTAGTAGATACACAGTGAAAAACCAATCATATGTTTGCTGGTCTGTAATCCATGAATCCTGTTTGTAAGGACGGATTTAATTCAGAGGTCCTTGCTATGAGACCACAAATGACTGTACCAATAATCCCTGCACACCAGCCAAATAATCTGATGATTAGCATAGATTGATATAAAATGTATGTGTGAAGTTCAGACCAATAAGATGATCATTTTAAATTCCATGTTGCTCTACAAGTTATTTTTGCATTGCTCCCCATAGTAAAGAGAGTCATTTGGATAATAAGAACGGATGTGAGATTTGCTGGATGTGCATTCCCTTATATTTGAGTGCAGGATCACTTGAATGAATACAATTTACTCAATAGCCTAGTGAACCAGCAATATGGAAATAATAATCTCCCATAAAACCAAAGCACCTGGAAAGAACCTAGAAGCACTAAAATCCGCACACTCTCCAGGCTTTTGTTTCCTTTATCTTACAATGTAGGACATACAGCTTCTATCATGGCCACATGCCCCAAGGGATATACCCTGCTAAGCGAGTAGAGCTGCTTCTTCAGCGCTGGACACCAGCCAACATTTTTATGGAAGCACAAACTGCCAATGTAATAAAAAAAGAAGCTGCAAAATCAATAAACAACCTTTTCATAATGGACGATGTTAACACGTGCAGCCATACTAACCTACACCTGTAATTATCTGCTATTACTTCATTAATAACACTTCAGAATTGACCATTTTAAGTCATTTTAATTCTTTTTAAGAATGCAGAAATCTGTAATTATTTGGCTTATTTGTATTGATAATAATAAAGCACTCATCATATTTACTGTTTCTCAACTGATCATTACCCTTTATAGTAACCTCAAGGGAAAGCATGTATTAAAACAGGTAACATAGTGGAATCTGCACCAGAACAAACAGTTTTCTAGACTTGGTGGTTCTCCACTGACTGACAGTGGGATCAACACCACATACAGTGCCAACAAACTGTGTATCTACATAGGGAACACATACTGTATGCTACTGGTTTCTCTCCCAGTAGAGGTTAAAAATACATTCACTTTTGAAGGCAATAACCTTTATGACAGGTTGAGTTTACTTTCTAAATGCAGTGAAATACTTTCTGGCACTGATTCCAACTGGCAATCTATAGTAATCCTCACACCTTAGGGTATGTTCACACTGAGCAAATTGGGCGGAATTCCACCACGGAAAGGTCAAATGGCGTCTCTATGGGAGGACTCGCGTGCCTCCGCTCAAAAAATTGACACGTCGATTCTTTGAGAGCAGAGTGGAGGCCCACAAGCCCTTCCATAGAGACGCCGTTTGACACTGAGGTAAGAGGGATTCCGCTGAATTTGCTCAGTGTGAACATACTCTTACAGCTTAGCTGAGCTCCTATAGTAAAATTATATAAAATTATATAATAAAATATAGTAAAAATGTAGGTTTCTGCTTCATAATCTGAATTAATTAAATTAATTAAAAAAAAAGGATCCTTTTTTTAACGTACACAAAAATAAGGTCAGCTAAATTTTGTGTATGTTAAAAAAATGGATGCGTTTTGATCTGTTCCTTTTATTCTTTTATAATGGAAGTCAAAGGAATAACGGATGAAAAATATGGATTGCAAAAATGTAGTGTGAACCCAGCCTTACTATAATTAAAAAAAAAACCTTTTAACATGTCAAAGGATTTGATCCGTCAAGGTCTGGGTGCTAAGACCACCACTGATCCTTAGAATGAGTGCGGAGAAGTGACTGTTCTTGCTGCATCAGAATGTTTCTATAGAAAGTCTATGGAGTCAGTCTTCTGCAGCAAGGAGTCTTTTTATCACACGTTTTAATAATCGTTTGGGGTTTCACCATCCATGTCTATAATTTTATAAATGAGAGTAATAGATTAGGCAACTTTGTAAATAGTCTTTATTAAAATTTCCTACCATTTTGTTGCTGTTGAGTCTATATAAAGTCCTATATACTGTAGATGGGACGATTATTGGACAATAAGCATTCCTGATAAGCCTAAGATTATCAGCCTGTGTTAAAGGGCAAGCAATAAGCTGACAGCAAGCAAATGCTCTATTTGTAATGAGCCAATGAATTTCCAGGTATCCTAGCATAGGTTATAGGGTAAAAGTGATAACCTGATTGCTCAGCAGCACTTACACTTTTATTTTGCAATTTTTTTCCATAAATCTTTCAACATCTCTACGCACCTATGCATAATGGATATAGGAAGTTCCTTAAAGAACTAGTTTAGCAAAGAAAAAAATGCCCATTTATTTCCAATTCTGAAAGCTTTGACAATTGTTAAGCATTTTGTAAGGTTTCACTGCAGAAAACGGAGCGGTGACAATAAGAAGTCCCTATCAGCCTGGCAATTAAATAGGACATGTCGATATATGGATTATGTGGCTTCAAAGCCAAGCAAGGTAGCCGAAGAAATAATAATGATAATGGAGGAAATGAGGATGGATTACACCGTGTCATTATTTAATAATTAAAGCCCCCGTACTGTTCATGACAAAGCCCTATGGTCACTTAATTA
The DNA here is from genome assembly GCF_027789765.1 of Dendropsophus ebraccatus. Lineage (NCBI taxonomy): Eukaryota > Metazoa > Chordata > Amphibia > Anura > Hylidae > Dendropsophus > Dendropsophus ebraccatus. The sequence goes on from NC_091455.1 coordinate 166,597,149, forward strand.
GTAGGATCTTATTGAGTCAGTAAATCTAAAAGTAACAACTATTCGTTGGTCTACAAAATTCTAAACAATTGCGTCATACTGGAAAGAAAACACCACTTCCTGTAGGGCATACAGCAGCTAATAAGTACTGGAAGACTTGAGATGGTTAAATAGAAGTAATTTATAACTCTGTTTCACTTTCTGGCACCAGTTTATTAAAAAATAAATAAAAAATTCTACAAAGTACACCTTTAATTGTCCACGGCCATGTCCAAGTCAATACCGTTGTATCATTTTAATACAGTCACCCAACTCTATATGAAAAAAAGGATAGACCTGGAATGTAGTTATACCCTTTACTGCGGTAAATAAATGGGTTCGTCATAAAACTGGCGATGTAAAGCGAGGGAAGCTACAAAAACATAGTGCTGTACTGTCTCCGTATCCATTCAGTAGCTGGGCTCCAATCCAAAGCTCATTGTGTGTCTGTTATCACAATGAAAGCTTCTCAGATTTCATATAGAGAATATTAGGTGTTCCCGTGCAAGGATTATAATTGACAATTTATCTGTGTGCACAAGCTAATAGGACAAAATAACATTATACAATGTCAACGTATTTATTCTCTGGTATTAGATAGCTGGGTTTTTAATGAAGTGCATTCATTTCCATCAGTCAATGCTGAAGTGGATTAGCCCGTCATCTCTGCCTATGCCGGCAGTGGCCTGGGATCTGCATAGTGCCAGGGGCATACAAGCTGCAGCACAGGGAGGTGTATGCAGCCTCGCATGGGTCTAAGACCTGATCTCTGACTTGTCAAGTGATTTTGTTGCTGACTAAAGTAACAGTCTGGAGTGACAGATTGAAATATGAAATATTGAAACCAATGGTGCTTGAGCAGTCAATAGGTATAGTGAATCTGTCAGCTGCAATTCATGTTTCCAAACTGCTGACACTGTTAGAGAACTGTAAGGGCAAGGAGACACATGGTACAGTTCTCATTTCTGTCTATGCTTCCAAAAAAAAAAAAGATGTATTCACTCACTCAGGGCTCAGCTTCCAGATAAATGACAATCAAGTAGGGATAGAGATGGGAGGGGGAGTGAGGAGAAGTTACAGACCTCTGCACTTAGCTTGGGAAATTTGACACTTTGCAGAGAATTAAAGGACAACTCCGGCGGGACCCCCCCCCCCCCAAAAAAAAAAAACCACAGACACACACAGACACCATACTCACCATCCCTCCGGTGACGATCGCCACTCCATTCGCCCGCCGTCCGCCTCACCGTCACCGCCGTCCAGCGATGTCTCTGACTTCCGGGTCCTGGGGATGAAAAAGGCTGCCAGTGCGCTTGCGCACCGGCAGCCTTTTCATTGGATGGAGCGAATCACTTGGCTTCCAGCAACCTCAGCCAATCAGGGCTGAGCAAGCTGGAAGCCATGTGATGCGCTCCAGCCAATGAAAAGGCTGCTGGTGCACATGTGCACCAGCAGCCTTTTCCGTCCCATTCAGTCTCTATGAAGACTCCGAGGAGGAAGGAGACCAGGACCGCCCCCCGCCTCTGACGTCGTCGTCACTAGATGCCGCCCGGGAGAAGAGGACCGTGACGATCGTAATAGGTAATGTATACATTCTTTAACTTCCGGGCGGGGGGGTCGGGGGTCCGAAAGTGGGGGAAGGGGGCCAGACCGGGTATTTAACCACATTGTGTGTTAAATAAGCCCAAAATTTTTTTCGTGGGAGTTGTCCTTTAAAACAATGAGGGAGATTTATCAAACTGGTGTAAAATTGTCTTAGTTTCCCCTAACAACCAGATTCCACCTTTCATTTTTCAGAGAATCTGTGAGGAATAAAAGGTGGAGTCTGATTGGCTGCTAGGGGCAACTAAGACAATTCTACTTTATACCAGTTGGATAAATCTCCTCCAATGTTTCTATGTTATAAAAGCATTGATGAATATATGAAAGGTACCATCTTTCTCTGGGTCCCAACAGCTATCTAACAATGTCAGCATTTTGAAATGTGAATTCTAGCTAACAGATTTACTTTAACCACTATCTAAAAAGTAAGAAAGGGGGAGCATGGTGGTAATGGTAAAGTAAGTATTGTCAGCGGGACGTTTTCTAGTTTTTATGATGCACAAACCACAGGTAGCATGAAACACTGACTCCCTTATCACAGTGACCCATGACTCTGAAAGGTTGTGCTGTTTCAGAGTAATCATAAATGTAAGTTTGGAGGAGGGGGGGGGGGGCATTGGGTTCCTAGAGGTCATCTCTGGAGGCTTGATCTCCCCAGCTCATTTCTTATTTGCACATAGAGAAACATCTGTCAATCATGGCTGCCAAAGTGACATCTATGATTACTCTGACACAGCACTGCCATTGCGAGTGAATCATAGGTCACCGTGGTAAGCTGTCAGCGTTTCGTGCTGCCAGTGGTTCGGGCAGAACGAGTAACTAGTAACAGGTTCCCTTTAGGAACATCACATTTTTTTATTCCTAAATTCAAACAGAAAATTGTGTTTTTTTGCTTGTTAAAGTTAACCTCGTAAAGGTCAGACACTTTTAGAAATGGCATGACAAGAATGAAAATATTGTTTCAAGTATCTGTTGTTGGACCAATATTTCGACTGAATGCTACTAAAGTAGGTCTGCTCCACACATAAGAAACCATTAGTTGTTGCGGTTCCACAAAAACAGATAGGAAGGTAAAAAAAGACCACAGGGTAAAGCCTGCCTAGGGATTGCGAGGCAATGCTCTAGATAAAAAACTGACCCATTGACTTCTATTGGAGCTTCAGTGCTGCAAAAATAGACGGTATAAGTGCAGGCCTACTTTTTTGCGGAACGGATCAGTGGTTAAAAACAGATCCATTTTTAAAACAGATGTGTGGATGACCACACTGAAAACAATGGGTCCTTTTTCTGTCCTGAGGATCAGACAAACAAAAAATGATGTGTGGATGAGGTTTTAGAGTAATTGTAAATAGGTAAAACTCCAGCCAAGACAGAACATTCAATTATAGTTGCCTTAATTTATTTGGCTTTAACATGTCACATTTTCGTTAAGTTGTATAGTATAGTTTTCCGTCACCGGTGAGTGCTGCAGCTTTCCCTCTTCTGCTACTGAGCACCCAGGAGAGGAATGGAGAAGAAAAGGACGAATGTGAGAGCTGGTGCCTACATCTTGGACTTGAAATAAAAATAAACTTAATGTAGAAACATGGTTACGGAAATACAATCTCGGGAAATGTATTCAATATGCAGGTGAATGATGCCAGCGAGCAAATCTATAGGAATTGCAGTTACCAAGGAACCCAATGATATCTCAATAGAGAGAAAAACTGCACAAAACCCTGGAGCTCCTCCAAATATAACAGAGATGTCATTATTTGCTGGAGAGATGGCGTAGAGCATTCAGCGGTGCTGGGTCCTGACAGCCTTGTTCTACAATTACCCACAGAAGAGCACAGAGGAGGCTTACACCATAGAAGTCAAAAAAGCCTCAAAACAGATTGGCCTGTCTGCCTTCCCATGTGTCCACTGAGCTTTAATAAAGTATATCTCAGGATAAGAAGTTAGAAAAAGGTTTGCAATAGTTCTGTAAAAAAAAATAATAAAAAATTACTTCTCGTTTGTTTATTTTAAATTAAAACAAATTTTCAAAACCACAGAACCTTTTACTTTATGCAATATAGAAAATATATTGTTTTGCTACATGGAAAACATCAATATGCTGCTATTCTTATGTGAACCTAGTCATAGTATAATGGTAGGGATGAGATGTTGGCCTGTTACACTCATCAGTTTGGGTCGTGTCCATGTCCCTCCAGTAAATGGAGCAGCAGAGAGTATGGCTGGTCACAACTCCATTCAATCCCTATGGAACTGCCAAAGATAGTCAAGTACATTGCTCAGCTATACTTGGAGGTCCTAGAGCGCATAAGCACATGGGCTGCTGCCTCATTCAGTGATGGAACTTAAAAAATAACTGTTCTCATGATTAGTGAGATGGTCCGACCTCCATTGATCATGTATCACCTATCGTGTTGATTTGGTGGTAGGCTTTAAACTTGGAATAACCCCTTTAGGATGCAAACCAGAAGAGAATTCACAATCAAGGACAGGGACAGAGGGAAACATAATAAACAATCATTACTCACATCTTCCCGTGCCTTTGTAGCGCTGGCTTGCCGATATGGGACTTTCGCCAGGCTCCAGGATCTCCTAACGTGCCAACCCAGTTGCTGGACTGCCTGCTCAGCCAGTCACTGATTGGCTGATGGGGAAATTCAACAGCAGGGTGGGTATTTTCTTCCTAGTCGTGATGACATCAGAACTCAGGGAAAAATGCTTTCTGGCAGCGCTTTGGGGGCACGGGGAGAGGTAAGTAGTGATTGTTTATTGTGTTACCCCCTGGCCCTGCTGGCTGACAAATAAAAAAAAAACACACTGGACTCCTCCTTTAATTTCTTCAGGAATATAAATAAAATATTAAAATATGCTACAACATTTTCAAATGACTTTTTTTGACCTTGTCATTTTTGACATTTATTACAGAGGTTTTTGTGACTGTCCTGACTCTATTCTGCAGACACAGCCTCATCCTAAACAATTTTCACTTACAGAAATATCTACTACAAGCATGCAGTGTGACTTTAACCTTAATCTTTCGGCAGACACAAGCTGAGACTGGGGAGGACTCGCTATCCCGCTGCTCATCAGCTCCCACTCTGTGCCAGGGCCGCCTGTGGATTGTGTTTACCAGACGCATGAACAGATCTTAAATGTTTTTACTTCCCAATTCTGAGCAGTTTCTTCTCCAGTTCTCCAGCTGATGCCGCCCATAACCACATCATCTGCAGGTGGTGCGGACAAACAGAGAACACAAATAATAAGTGGTGGGCAGCGAAGACTCACGTCTGTTACTACGGTGTCTGCAATGGAACTAGTGGGTTCATTTAGCTTTATTTCTAACGAAGACTAGAAATATCAGAATCCGGCAAAATCAAACTTTACTTTAGATTAGAAACATCAGAATACGGCAAAATCAAACTTTAACTTAGAAGGTGGAAAAGCACTGTTGATAGTAAGGCCGCATTTACACGTTCTGTACAGGACACGGGGGTGGAATACCTGTAACAGACTCCCCCCTCCTCCCGGGCAGCATCTGTGATAAGATGCTGGGAACGGGGTAACTGTATGCATATGCGCCGCGCTGTAATAGGGGGTTTGGTCCGTTACAGGTATTCCACGTCTGTGTTCCGTGCGGAATACGGAACGTGTGAATGCGGCCTTAATCAGAGACATGGCTGCAAGGGAAGCAGCATACAGTACCTTGTTTTATGTAGAATCCATCAGAAAAAAAACCCAACTATGTCTAGGTATGAAACATAAGGTATTAGGAGATCACACATAATGTATATAGTGCGGATTGTATGCTGAGTAATCAATACAAATAAATGGTAAGCAAAGCAAAACATAAAATAAGCAGCTCAATAGGTATAGTGGGTCTGTCAGCTGCAATTCAGGTACCACAAAACAGGAAAGACTTAAGGATTTAAATCTGTATAAACTGGAGGAAAGAAGAGAAAGGGAGGGAGATGATAGAAACATTTAAAGGGACTGTACTACCAGGCCCAGGCTGAAGCCCTGGAGGCGGACCGACCCCCCCCCCCCCCCTCTTTGTGGGAAGAAACCCCAGCCCCTCCATCACGTGACTCCATTAGAATCAATGGAACCCTATCAGAGGGGCTAGGGTTTCCCTCCCACTAATGGTGGGTTGGCCCGCCTCCAGTGCTTCTGCCTGGGCCTGGTGGTACAATCACTTTAAGTATGTTAAAGGACTAAATAAGGTTCAGGAGGGAAGTGTTTTTAGTAAAAAACTGCACTCAAGAACAAGAGGACAAAGTGAGAGGTAAGTTGGAAGAAAGATCAGAAGCAACGTAAGAAAATATTACTCTACTAAAAGAGTAGTAGATGCTTGGAACAAACTTTGAGCAGATGTGGTTGGTAAATATACAATAACCGAATTTAAAGCTGCCTGGGATAAACATATATCTGTCCTAAGATAATGAGGAAAACACTAAAAGGGCAGACTAGATGGTCTCAGTGGTCTTTTTCTGCCAAGAATCTTCTGTGTTTCTACTGAGGCTGTGAGACAGCTGTTGAAGCAAGGAGACATAATGTACCATTCTTATGGTACCATGTCTTACCATGTCTGTGCTTCCAGACGCTAGAAAGACACCAATATAAAGTGTCACAGAGGCTTTAAACATGCCCCTACCACTACAGCATGCCTACTTTTTGGGGCAAGAGGCCTGAAGTCACAAATTATAGCAGAAATATTTTATACAGCAAATAAACTGGCACAAATGGTTTAATGAATAATCCTCATAAAGAGTCCAACCAGTGGCTCCGGGGTATTTCCAATATGGTCAATGACATGATTACTGCCAAATGTCTTCCCTGAAGATATGAACGATACAAGTTGGGAGGACATGGACTGGGAGCAAAGCAGTCCTTCCTGAGTGACCCCCGGGTTGTGCTGTCAGTTTATGCTATTGCTATATGCTATTATCAGGGGGGCTGCTGAAATGTGGCTCATGACAGATGACGAGAGATTTGTGTATTAGCATTAAAGTCTATTTCCATCAATTTACAATGAGCATGTTGTAGAACTGAATGTATGGTCGTATCTAAAAGACATTTTCAGCTGCTTTGAGCTTTTCATTAAAAATGATTGAAACCCCTAATAGGATACATCTGAGCTGGGGCGACAAAAACAAAATGCTTACACAATGTGCCTGCCAGAGCCCATAAAGCTATATGACAATTGTCATTGTGACTGTGGCAATGGAGGCAGGTTCAGTAAGACACAATAACTGATTATACTAACTACACCAACAATACCCTTTTCATACATTTATGATACGACACCTTGTTACGCCTGACTAACCAACATCAGGACCGTCTCAGTCTACGATGATGACGCAAATTGTACATTTTCTCTTGGCACATTATTTAGCCATACTTGATTTTTTTTTCTTATAATTTTTGTGATAAAGTAACCTTTCCAACATAACGATCGTGAGGGATCGCTCGTCCTTTTTATCTAGAATATTACTGAATAATTTAAAGGGACCTATCATCACAAAAATGCTATCCAGTTTACTGGAATCAAGCTATAGGGCAGGAGGAGGAGTTTGATTTATAGTTTAATGAAAAAAAGATTCAGTATAACTCAACGATTAAAATCCCAGCTTATTCTGGGCTTAGGAGTCCAGTGGGCTGTCCTACCTAGTGACTGACAATCTTTCCTGTACATAGAGAGAGCTATTATCCACTAAGTAGGACCTCCCACTGGACTCCTGGGCCAAAATATAGATTTACAAGTTATACTCAATCTGTTTACAGTAAATTATATATCAATCTAGTCAGCTTCTCTCGCTTTATACAATGTGGCTGACAGATCAAAATGCTTGTTCAACGTGACGGGTTCCCGTAAAGTTAATAATTGAACTGGTAATAGAAAAGCATTTTACATCTTACAACTAATAATAAGTCAATAAACCAAATAACTGATGCCATAGCAACCAGATAAAATCTATTGAACTCTTTGAACAAGAAACTGTGAATCACTTTCTGAAGACTGCCGCCTGGGCAATAAGCTGGTTACTAAAAGGTGTGGCAGGCCCCAGTCACTGTAAGGCCACCTTCACTTTAATTTTCTTGATGATTTTCATGCATTGTAGAATACTGTCCATGTGGACCAGACCGCTAAGCTCCCGGCATCATGATTCATTATGATGTCAGAAGCTCTGAAACTGCTTAAAATTTCACTGTATTGTACTGACACAGCTGTGCAAGTTCAGAGTTATGAAACTCCTAGCATCCCAAAGTGACACTCCCAAATTTAGAGTATTATAAAAAGTGATTTGTTATGATCAGCAGTCGGCTTATCAGCTGGCTGCATTTGAACTCCATATCACTCCACACCGGGTGCCTGGAAAAGCTAGATCCAGTACTGAGACTGTCTCCCTGTTTCCCAGGACTGGATCCAAATTTTCCAGGCACTTGAAGTGCACTTGGAGTTCATTGGCAGCTGGCTGATAAGCTGACTGCCGATCATAACAAATCACTTTTTATAATAAATATCACAGAGGCGTATCACACTGTTAAAAAATAACATTTATTTATCAGGCCAAAATGCTAAAACGGCCCATAACAAATATACTCTAGGTTCGCACCTTTTGCATCCATGGACATGATCCCTAATATTACGGCGACAACACCCAAAAAGTGACAAATATTCAAAAACACAATCACAAATCATATAGTAAAGTGAGTGGGTTTTGGCCACGGATCATCAGGGGTTAAAATTACACAGGTACTATGGTTAATACCGAAGTGAGACTGTCACAGATTCCAATCGGAATGTTAATGATAAATTAGTTATAAAATCCTAAACCAACACTGTCATTGAATATGTGTACAGAACTACCGTGTGTATACTCTGTATTGCCCAATCAGCAAAATTTACTCTAGCCTGCTATACAGAGTAATGCACTAACATGATACGATCAAGGAGAAAATAAAATGAACAAAAGATGGCTCAGCCGAGCCTCTTACTCCTTCCCCTTAGACCATGGTATCCGGCCTCCATTCGGGCTGCAGTGATATACTGCCGGGTGTAGTAGATACCTAATGGTTTTTCTACACGTATCTAAGGCCTGTAGTCAGTAATTATTTTGCTGACAGATTCTGATAGTAACTTTTTATAATACTCTAAATTTACTGATCTCTAACACTTGCTTTGCTCAAACACTGTCTGTACTTTGCGGACGTGTGAATGCCCCCTAATGGTATGTTCATATGCGGTGGATATGCTGCAGATGTTCCCAATTGCTGCAACAAATGTGCAACAAATTCACTAAAGGCCCTTAGCTTATGGTGCGTTTACACAGGCAGATTTATCTGACAGATTTTGGAAGCCAAAGCCAGGAATGGATTTTAAAAGAGGAGAAATCTCAGTCTTTCCTTTATGACCTGTTCCCTGTTTAGGGTCCGTTCCTGGCTTTGGCTTCAAAAATCTGACAGATAAATCTGCCTAGGCCCCCTAATATAGCCTTAAAGTGACACTGTCACCCCCTTTTTCTACTTAAAGGGAACCTGTCACCCCCCGTGCCGGGGTGACAGGCTCCCGACCCCCGTTAGAGCCCCCTATACTCACCTAATCCCGCTTCTGGATCCGGTCGGGTGACGGAGATCTCAGCCGCTGCAGCCCGACGCGCGCGCTGAGAGATGAGTCCAACGCTCATAGAGAATGACGGAGCGCTGGACTCTCCTGTCATTCTCTATGGGTGTTGGACTCATCTCTCAGCGCGCGCGCCGGGCTGCAGCGGCTGAGATCTCCGTCACCCGACCACCTCCAGAAGCGGGACCCGGCGGGATTAGGTGAGTATAGGGGGCTCTAACGGGGGGTCGGGAGCCTGTCACCCCGGCACGGGGGGTGACAGGTTCCCTTTAAGTGTAATGGGTAGATTTAGCGGTTTTCATACCTTATGCTATATCTCATGCTGCTTGTTCAAGTAAAAAGTGATCTTTTATCAACTGCAGATTGTGTTAAGTGGGCGGGGCTTCGCGTCATCAGCACCACTTAGCCCCACCCACAGTGCCACCATTGGCCACGCCCCCTCAAATCCCATTGGTGGGGCCTAGACCTTTAGGCCAGCCTGTTTCAATGGCCGGCAAGGGGGCGGGGCTCAGTGGCGATAATGCTGCAAAGCCCCACCCACTTAACACAATCTGCAGTTGATAAAAGATCACTTTTTACTTGAACAAGGTATGAAAAACGCTAAATTTACCCATTAAACCTGTGTAGCGAAGTCAGAATGCAAAAAGGGTGTGACAGTGTCACTTTAAAGCAGCGTACAATAGGGCTTCTAACCATTAATGAGGAGAAATAACTCTATAATCAATCTGTCACTCCAGCACTGAGATAAAAACTTTAGAACTTTCATGGAAAATAAGATAATGCGGGGGGGGGGCTGCACGGTGATCGATTGATCGTCCAGGCAGCCCATAGCATATAGCAGCGGTCTGCTGCTGCTGCTCCTATTCCATGGGGTGACGGCAACTGATCGTTGCTATATGAGTCGTTTGTTCATGTCGGCTAATCGTTGTGTTCTATTACACAGGATGATTATCGGCTGATAATCGTTCTGTGTAATAGGGCCTTAAACGTATCCTAAGGAGAACTACTGATATGTATATGGTCATCCTGATCAGACACTTGGTTCACTTGAAACAGCTTGTGAGATCATTATCTACTGTATCTACAAAGCACAGCTCTTTTTACCCATAAGGTGCTACGTATGAAAAATGACTTAAATAACAATAAAGGAGGACAATATTTATCCAAATATATAGGTAATAAACCTGCCCTAGTAAACGGAAGAAAGAAAAATTCTGTAATATTTCACATTAAATAATGAAGTTACGACTACAAGATCCATTGGTAGACAGGTCCATATATTCTTGCAAAGATTTGCTGTCCAGAGCGCTGTGAGATTGCCTAGCATACAAGGAGAACACAACGGTAATCACAGCGAGCAATAACTGCAGGAGAACCTCTGCTACAAAGGTAATATTACCTTCATACCTTGAAAAAGAAAACATGTTAGTGCCACAGGAACCATCTCTTCGGTAGTCATGATCTCTTGTTACAAACTTAGCACCTATTTTCTGCATTACAACTAAACATGAAATACAATTTTTTTATACTGAACATATTCACTTGAAGACGCCACCATCTGCATTCCTCAGTAATCTACCCATTATACGTTTTTTTTATTTTTGTTCTTTGGTTTTTATAATTTGTTTACTTCCATATTTTTTTTATTTATTTATTTACTTATGCTAAGTTTACACGAGGCGAATATTGGCCAGATCGTATGATTAACGATTTAGAAGTAACAATTTTTTTTTATACCGATCAGCGTTTAGACGGTACGATATATCGTACGGAAAATCGTTTGCGATCATTTTGCGATCGCCCGCCCGCAGCCCAGCAGGGCGGCGGTGGGAAGGGGGGGCCATCGGAGCAGGGCGGCGGCGGGGGGGTGGGGGGTTTTGGTTGGCCGATCGGAGCGGCGGCGGCGGGGGTGGCGATCGGAGCGGCGGCGAAGGCGTTTGGAACGAGGGTGGCGATCGAGCCGGCGCAGGGGGCAGCGGATGAGCGGGGGGCCGGGCTGCGTGACTATCGCGCGACGACTGTTTACACGGAACGATCGGCGAATTTTTTGCGAACTACGAACGACGATTTATGAACATGTTAAAAGATCAAAATGAACGATTTATCGATCGTTTGCCGCGCTTACATGTACGATTATCGTTCGAATTCGATCGTTATCACGAAAATTCGCCCGATAATCGTTCCGTGTAAACGTAGCATTAGAAGTTGCCCAACTATTTCAAATTCTCTACAATTCAGGGGGCAGGACCAGTGCTACGTTATTTGCCATTAGTACACACACAGGTGCTTCCTTTTCCTTACTTGTCTGGGTTATCCCAACACAACACCTACTCCTCACTGCTAAGCCATGAGAAAGTGATGGTAAAATTGCACTGGACTAAACAGGTTGGCCTTGTTTTACAGTAGAGTACTACAGATAGTACTACAAACACATCTCTTAAATTTCTGCTGCTACAGTGGTTCTCTACTGATATTTATTTCCGGTACTGTGTTTTTATTTCATTACATTTACAGTTTCTTTTATCTTAAAATATACCTGTCACTTAAAAAAAAACAACCTTTTGACCTGTGATAGAGACAGGTTACAAATTTTAACTGGACAGGGTCTGAGACTGATCAAGTGGGGAGTGAATAGTCAAAGCTAACAGTGTCCTCCAAACACAAAGACCTCTGGACTGGTCACAAAGCATGGCCACATCCATAGTCCATTTTATTCTATGTCCATGTAACTGCTGGGAAACATATTTCTAAATGCTGTTAACAGAGTAGAGCAGACGCTCAGGCATTATGGCTGCCCCATAATGATGTACAAAAATATGGGGGGGTGGGGGGGGGGACAACAGAAAAATATCAGAAAACAAAGCGTATTATAAAAAAGAAAATGTTTAAGTATCTGATTCTAATCAGTAAACAAAAAAATCTAGGTGACACATTCCCTTTAAGCTTTAGGTGTATCCCTTTAAAATCTTGTGTTTATTAGAACAAAGAAAAAGTGTGTATACAAAGTCTTCATTTTTATTCATTATTATAAACCACATCTAACAATAATAGCGTATAATAAACAAGTCTCCGTTTTCTTGTTTTCTGGGTGAATTCATGGTGACTGACACAGACAGGAGTCGTACAGTGTACACACTGCTAGGAGATCCTGCCGCGCCATCAGTCATAATGCTTAAGAGCTGTAATTGGTTGTTTGACTTTACCTCAGAGGTGACTGGATATGTGTTTTCATTGGAGATAATGAATGTTATTTAAGTGCTGCGGAAAGTAAGCCGGGTATTGAGGTAATGGCACTTGTCAGAATGATCTCATTGTCTTTCTGCCGCTGTACTGCTTGCCTGGGCACTTTCATCAGCATATTTAATTCTGACTTAAAACACATTAAATATGCAGCCAATCTAGAGATCGGAGAATGCTTGTTCATTTGCTAGTCTTTACCCTCTTATACAGTTGTGCTCCTACTCTTCCATTGCAATGCACTTCTTTCTGCGGCTTGTAATTGATAACAATCACGCCACCTTTTGCCCCTTAAAAGCAGTGTATGGAAGAAGGAATGGGAGCTGACAAGGCGTACACACAATCATAGACAAGGTGACATTTAACAACAAGCCATTTAAAGCCAAACTCTAGATCTGTCAGACTATCTCAAAGGTCCTGGGAATGGCAATAAGATACTGCTCTAGCATTAAATGATATATATATATATATATATATATATATATATATATATATATATATACTGAATTTGAGCAATAAAGCAGACAAATGGGCACCTTAATGGGGGAGATGAGGAAGATAGCTGTCAGTACAATGATCATTTGGCCGACAGGTATTGGATTTCATGACCAGTTTAACAAGACAGGATAATGCCTCAGTATATACTTTAATTATCTGTAAGAATGGCACTCTAGGCAGTGTAATGTATTAGTTTGTAACACTGCTACTGCTGAATGTAGAGTGCTGAGAAATAAATCAGCGCTACATAAATAAGGGAAGGTGAATCTACAATGTAAAGATTAGAGGATTAAAAAAATCCTATGGCTTTCTATGGTGTTAAAAAAAAAAAAAGCTATACTCACCAGTTTAATCCCCACTGCTCGCAGGCAGGTCCACGGTTCTCGTGCTCCTCCTGGCTACAGTGATGGCATGTCTCTATGGTGCACAGCCATTTCTCATTCTATACATTTAAGGCTGGGTTCACACAAAGTTTTCCCCATCCGTTCAAAGTATCAATTTTTTATTAATTACTTTTAACGGACAGAAAAACATAGTCAACGATACTTTTGTGTACATAAAAAAAAAAAAGGATCCGTTTTGATCCGTTTTTTTAAATAATGAAAGTCAATTGAAAAATGGCTCCAAACAGATGGCACACAATTGCATACATTTTTTGCATTCCTTTCTTTTTAACATTTTGATACGTTTTAATTTTTATAATGGAAGTCAATGGAAAAACGTATCCAAACGGATGGCACACAATTGCATCAGTTTTTTCCATAAAATGTATACGGATACAGATAGGAAAAATGCAGTGTGAACGTAGCCTTAGGGGCATGGCCAGAGCCAAGCTGGGCTTTCTTCTCCTTCTTAACCTACCAATCACAGCACAGCACCTACTTTACACTGATGTAAGAACTAGGCACAGTGCTAGGAAAAGGAAATTGAACTGGAGAGGCTGGTGCCGTTCTGGGAGGATTTACAGCATGCTAATATAGATGGCATATAAAGGGAGAATGTGATACTGATGCACTGGATTTGCAAGGTGCTATATGAAAAAAAGGAAAGAAACCGCAGTAGCACAGCAAGAAATAGGGTTACCCTAAGCACTTAAATGTCACTGAGTTGAAAAACAAGGCTTGATATATCTTTCAGGAACAGTGTGGATTCTCTGGAGAATAAAAATAGGTTCACTGAGTGCAGATACACAGACAAGGCTTCCTCTCCTGCATATTGCTCAAGCTAATCCCCATCCTCTCTTCCTGTGTTCCATCCTGGTCTTTCTGTTGCAAGAGACTGAAATTCCCTAAGAACAGGCAGTGGATGTCAGATTGCAGTCGAAGACCTATTGTGTATATGTATATGGGAATGTAAGACATATTGTGTATATGCATATGGAAATGTAAGACCTATTGTGTAGATGTATGTGGAAATCAGAAAACAACTGGAAAAAAGAACACCTGGGGCTAAACACTGGATGTTAGTTAAAAGTGTCTAGTAAAATATTAAAAGCTCTTCACTCAGTATATTGGTTTGTAGTGTTCTGCTGGTATTTTTTTTATTGGTGGTCTTTTTATCTGAAAATATACCAATTGAAAAAAGCTATGCAAAATTAGAAATGATAAAAAATGGATAAAAGTTAAATGTAAAAAATACAATGAAATACACTTTAAACTTTTCTTTTAAAATGCAGAACACAGACCCTGTGGAAAGTACAAAGACAATGCAGATTAGTTTATCCCTTTAATTTGAATATATTCTTACTTCCTGTAAAGGGATGTATTAAGAAACATTAGTAATCACCCCCCCAAAAACTGCAGATTTCACTTAATTTCACTGACTGACACCATTTACTTTTGCCTCTCACAGAAGCTTAGTTGTGCCATCTATCTAAATGAATGCTACTCCATACACAAGTATATACTCTACAAGCTCTTTAATATTACCAAGTGCAACACTTAACTAAGGCGTCTTTTTATTACAATACAGGTTAAACAATGACCATGGGATGTAACCTGGGGACGTACTTGCTACTCTGATGGCTTCAATTACCAGTCACGGCTCTCTAAATGCAATCCCATTATCAAAAGAATTTCTCTTAGTCTAGCTAGCGGTCAATAGGCCATAAAATAAAACAAGAACATGTAACCCAAGTCACCAAAAGCCTGCTAAAAGCTTTTGTAGATTAGCAGAACAGCTATAAAAAAGAGGAAGGCTGAGCTGAATAGCAGGTTTTGTCACTCAGCTCTAATCCCGCAGTTTTTGGCCAACTTTGAAACACAGAATCCATCTGACCTACAGCTATTGTGTCAGTAGGAAACCTTCCAGCATCGGATGGAGCTAGCTGCCATCAGGCTCTGTGCACACAGTGTTCAAGTGTCATGACGTATACCTCTGATAGAAGGCCCAGACATGGGCTACTGTGAAGACACACAAATGTTGTTCATAGGGTACCATCGTGGAAAAAAATAAAATAAATATATATATTATCAACTCAAGGGTGGTGGTGGTCGGGATTATACTGTTTTGACAACTGTTTTGGCCCCATGGAATGTATTTGCCAGGGGCTTTTCTAAGAATATACATTAAACATATAATTAAAGGGAATATTTTGTCAGAAAATGACCTATTGTTTAAACAATGTTTTTATGTTAAACATATTTTTTTTAAGAACTTTTGGTGACATTTTTTTTTTCCAAATTTCCATTTTTTAATCTGTATCTCCCACTGGGGCTAAAAGTAAGCTGAGACTTTCTGCTTCCTGAGCCTCTTTATTGTTGTCTATGTCCAGTGCTGTAAAGCATGTCAATAAGTGCTGTTAAAAGATGAGATAAGATGGCAGGCCCCATAACAATGTACAAAAAATGAAATAAAAAAAAAATCAGTCAGAAAACAAAAAATAGAGTAAAAGAAGATGTTTTAGTATCTTATTCTAATCAGTAAAAGAAAATTTTGGTGATACATGCCCTTTAGGTAACCGAGGAAGGAGAGGGCTCCCCTCGTAACCATGAGCACCCATGTGATGTTTTTGCAGGGCTGCTATGGTGGCCAAAAGGTCCCTAGGTTGATTGTGTACTAGTGCCTAATGCAATTTTACACTGACAGGCATAATACACTGCAATATAGGAACAATATAGTGTAATATTGAAGCATTTAAAGAGAATCTATTAGCACTTGGGCCCTACCTGAGGGTGCATGCGCCGCTGTTGATGGCTCGGGCACCGTCTTTACAGTTTGAGCATTAGCGAGTGATCTCCTAAGCCACACGCCTGTTCAAGCAGGCACCGAAGATCAGAGAAGTGGCCCCACATGCATAGAGGGACTGAAGCCATTGCTCTCAGTTGGGGCACTTAACCCCTTAAGGACCGGGGCTGAAATGGCCTTAAGGACCGGAGCAAATTTTATGAATTTAACCAGTGTTTACTTTATTCATTAATAACTTCGGGATGCTTTTACCTATCCGGCTGATTCTGAGATTGTTTTCTCGTGACATATTGTACTTCACATTTCTTGTAAATTGGAGTCGATACTTATAACGAATCTTTATGAAAAAACCCAAAATAGCGTGAAAAATTGTGAAAAAATGCATTTTTCCAACTTTAAAACTTTTCTGCTTATACAGAAAATGGTTATACCACATAAATTATATATTAAATAGCATTAGCAACATGTCTACTTTATGTTGGCGGCATTTATTAAACTATATTTCATTTTTTTAGACAATAGGAAGCTTAAAACATTAGCAGCAAATTTCCAAATTTTCTGTAAAATTTCAAAATCAGATATTTTTAGGGAACTGTTCAGGTTTAAAGTGTATTTGAGGGGACTGTGTGTTAGAAAGCCCCACGAAGCACCCCATTTCAGAAACTGCACCCCCTAAACTCTCCAAAAGCACATCCAGAAAGTTTTTTAACCCTTTAGGGGAGTCACAGAAATAAAAGGTAAGTGTGTAAGAAATTTGAAAATTTTAATTTTCTGTGCAGAGATTTTATTGTAATCCAATATTTTTCATAATTATAAACCTATTACCAGAGAAATGCACCCCAATATTGATTGCCCCGTTTCTGCAGTTTATAGAAATACCCCATATGTGGCCCTATTGCGCTATTTGACGCAACCACAAGCCTCAGATATAAGGGAGCGCCTAGTGAATTTCAATGGCTCCGTTATTTTTGGTCATTTTTGACTGTACCACTTCAGGTTGGCAGAGGCTCTGGGGTGCCAAAACCTAAAAAACACCCCTAAAGGGACACCATTTAGAAAACTACACCCCTCAAGGAATGTAACAAGGGGTGCGGTGAGCATCTGGACCCCACAGGTGCTTCACAGATTTTCCAAACAATATGGCTTGAAAAAAGACTAAAGTATTTTTTACACTAAAATGTTGTTCTAGCCTTCAATTTTTCATTTTCACAAAGGGATAAAAGGAAAAAAAAACACAAAACATGTAGGGCAGTTTCTCCCGAGTACGGAAATACCCCACATGTGGACATAAAGTGCCAAGCGGGCGCAGGACGAGCCTCCAAAGGGAAGGAGCGCCAATTGGCTTTTGGAAGCTGGATTTCACTGGAATGGATTTCAAGGGCCATGTCGCATTTACAGAGCCCTCGTGCTGCCAAGACACTGGAAACCCCCCACAAGTGACCCCATTCTGGAAACTACACCCCTCAAGGAATCTAACAAGGGGTGCAGTGAGCATATGGACCCCACTGGTGACGGGCACAAATGTGGAAAAATGTGACGTGAAAGTGAAAATTTTCATTTTTTCACTTTCATGGCACAAATGTGCCCGTCATCCAGGGGTCCATATCCTCACTGCACCCCTTGTTAGATTCCTTGAGGGGTGCAGTTTCCAGAATGGGGTCACTTGTGGGGGGTTTACAGTGTTTTGGCAGCACAAGGGCTCTGTAAATGCGACATGGCGTTCATCATCCATTCTAGCCAAATCCAACCTCTAAAATCCAAATGGCGCTCCTTCCCTTCAGAGGCTTGCCCTGCACCCACATGGCGCTTTATGTCCACATGTGGGGTATTTACGGACTCGGGGGAAATTGCTCTACACATTTTGTGTTTTTTTTCCTCTTTTAACCCCTTGTGAAAATGATAAATTCAAGGCTAGACCAACATTATAGTGTAAAAAATTTAATATTTCATTTTCACGCCACATTGTTCCACATTTGTGCCCGTCACCAGTGGGGTCCATATGCTGACTACACCCCTTGTTACATTCCTTGAGGGGTGTAGTTTCCATAATAGGGTCACTTGTGGGGGGTTTAACTGTCTTGGCAACACAGGGGCCTTTTGAATGCAACATGGCCCCTCGAAATCCATTCCATCCAAATCCAGCCTTCAAAAACCAAATGGCGCACCTTCCCTTTGGAGGCTTACCCTGCACCCGCATGGCGCTTTATGTCCACATGTGGGGTATTTCCGTACTCAGGGGAAATTGCTCTACACATTGTGGTTTTTTTTATCTTTTAACCCCTTGTGAAAATGAAAAAATCAAGACAAGATCAATGATTTAGAGTAAAAATTAAAAAAAAATTACACTAAATGTTGGTCTAGCCTTGATTTTTTTCCATTTCCACAAGGGGTTAAAAAAGAAAATGAACACAAAACGTGTAGGGTAGTTTCCCCTGAGTACGAAAATACCCCACATGTGGACATAATTTGCCATATGGGCACAGGGCAAGTCACCAAAAGGACAGAGCGCCATTTAGAGGCTGGAATGGGGGATGGAGGCCATGTCGCAATTACAAAGCTCCTGTGCTGCCAGAACAGTAGAAACCCCCCACAAGTGACCCAATTCTGGAAACTACACCCCATAAGGAATCTAACAAGGGGTGCAGTGAGCAAATGGACCCCACTAGTGATGGGCACATGTGTAGAACATGTGCCGTGAAAATAAAAAATACCATTTTTTTCATTTTCACGTCCCAAATGTGGCCGTCACCAGGGGGCCATATATCCGCTGCCCCACTTGTTAGATTCCTTATGGGGTGTATTTTCCAGAATGGGGTCACTTGTGGGGGGTTTCTACTGTCCTGGCCGCACAGAGGCTTTGTAATTGCATCATGGCATCCTCTAATGGGAATGGCGGCCATACCTACTTATCTGGGGAAAAGGGACCATTCTAATTTATTTGGGGGTATTAGGCCAATTATTGGTTTATAAGGTTGAAAATGACAGGTGTCCATCAAACTCAACCTGTGTTGATCCAGAGGAAGGCAAAAAACCCTCGTGAGGCAGACGACAGTAGCCTCATCACAGGGGAAAAATTCCTTCCCGACTCCATAATGGCGATCAGAATAATCCCTGGATCAACGTGACCCCTGAAATAGGAATAAGGGACAGAATTTAGATAATGTAGAACCCCAGTGACGTGTGGTGCGCCTTGGAGCGATCCAGTATGCAGAGGCCGGGGGGATCAGGACAGGTGTCACACTGGAAAATGTTGTCCTTCCTGATCCCCCTGTTACCCCACATTCTGCACTTCTTCTGGGGTCTCCTGTTTTCCAGTGTGGGGGACGTCACCTGGAAAATGTTGTCCTTGTGCAATACGGGGTCCTTCATATGCAGAAGTGCTGGGTCCGCTCCATGGCTGCTAAATATTAGGGTCCTATTACTACTTCTGATATGTTCGGATCGTGCGGCAAGCTACAGGGCAGCGAGGGACCGGAAGAGGGGGTGCTGGTATAAAAGTTATCCCCGTACAGGTGGTAACCTTTATCCAGCAGTGGAAAGATCAGTTCCCGGACGATGTCCCCACTAACTCCGAGGATGGGGGGGGAGTGGGCATCTGGGGGCTGGATTCAGGTGTCCCTTCCTTCATACACTCTAAGGGTACGTGCACACTGCGGAATCGCGAAGGATAACCCTTTGTGCATTCCGCAGTTGGCACCCGCCGGCGGACTGATGCAGGCGCACGTCTCCGTCCGTGTTGTAGACTCCATTCTATGCACGGGCGGATTCCGCTCTCTGTCCAACGTGTTGATGGAATGACGGATGATGGAATCCGCCCATGCATAGGATAGAGTCTATGACACGGGTGGAGACGCGCCCCTGCATCAGTCCGCCGGCGGGTGCCAGCTGCGGAATGCACGAAGGGTTATCCTTCGCCATTCCGCAGTGTGCACGTACCCTAAATCTGTAAGTGTACCCTGAGGTACTCTCACAGAGTTTGTAGAATTTCACGCCATACCGTGATCTCTTATTGGGACGGTACTGGCGGAAAAGACGTGTCTGGGGGGCAACGTACGCTACGCTACCCCCAGACACGTCACTGGATGATGAAGATGATGAGGATGAATGGAGGAACATTCATCCTCACTGGCTGTTTCGGTGTCGGAGGCAATAATAACGTATGCGTCCGATACCGAAAACACCCTGGGGGCCATCTTTATATGGGGATTGGTATATGGGGTATGTAGTGGTGTAGTGTAAAACTTTATTCAATGTAGTGTGGTGTAATGTAGTGTTTTTTTACGTGTTTTTTACAGTAAGTATACAAAAAAAACCTACGCCAAAAATGGTGTTGCTGATAAATGCCGCACTTATGTTCGGCACTTATCAGCAGACCGTGGCAGTAGGATATAAAAAAAAAACACCCTACACCAAAAAGGAGGAGTTGCTGATTAGCAGCGCACTTTCGTGCGATGCTGATCAACACTCAGCGGCGATAGGGTGCGGAAAATAGAAAAAAAAAAAAATTGGGAAAAAATTTTTTTTTTTTACTACATTCTGAACATTCCTGTAGCGGCTGATACGTGTATTACACTTATCAGCCGCTAAGGGGCAGCAGAGCGCAAGATCCGAAAATAGACGACGCTGGAGCCGGAAAAATACGAAAAAAGACGACGCTGGAGCTGGAAAAAGCCGATCGGGACTCACGGAAGAAGCCGAAGTCCCGACAAGATGAAGAGGACGCCGGGAACCCGGAAGACGCCGATCAGGACCCCGGGACAGGTGAGTAATGTACAAATACCTGCTCTGGACCCCTCAGCTACCTAGCTGAGGGGTCCGGAGCAGGTATTTATTACTTGTGGGGACTTTGATCGCCGTGAACGGCCGGCCGGCTGGCCGGCCGTTCACGGCGATCGGGACGGTGGTACCGTGACCACCATTACTTTTTACAGTAATGGCGGTCGGTGCCGTCCTCGGACAGCACCGACCGCCATTTTTTTCCGGGTCATCGGGCCACCGATGGCCCGGAAAGGTTCCGATCGCCGCTATGGGCTTATCAGCCAATAGCGGCGATCGTCGGCATGGGGGGGGTTAACAACCCTCCATGCCGACAGGGAGAGATGGCCTGCTATGTATTATAGCAGGCTATCTCCCCCGATCGGGACCCGGCCGGCCGCGGCGCCCGTTTAAAGGGCCGACGTACCGGTACGTCATGGGTCCTTAAGTGACAGTGATCCATGACGTGCCGGTACGTCATGGGTCCTTAAGAGGTTAAAGAGTCACTGTCATATTTTTCTTTATTTGCAGAAATCAATAGTCCATGTGATTCAAAAAGACTTTTCCCAGGCCCCCCCCCCCTCTCTTTTCCATTTACTGCAAAATATCAGGAAATTGTTTTCCTGACACCGGGAAGGAGGTGGCTGAGGAAAACAACGTCCGCTCACCTCCCCGGTTCCAGCGGCGGGTCCTGCATCGCGGCACTCCGGTCCCCGGCCGCTTCCTGGTGTCTGACACGGGCCCGAGACGATGCGTTAAAACGGATCCCACCTCCGTCACTGACTGGCTGAGCGGACCTGAGATGTCACGTCTCGGGCCCGCGTCAGACACCAGGAAGCGTCCGGGAACCGGGGACCGGAGCGTCGTGATGTGGGACCCGCCGCTGGAACCAGGGAGGTGAGTGGACGTCGTTTCCCTCAGCCACCTACTCCCCGGTGTCAGGAAAAAAATGTCCTCCCCCCCCCCGCCGGACTACCCCTTTAAGTGTGCAGCCTGGGAGATCACCAGCGCATGCGCAGACTGTAAAGACGACGCTGGTCATGCACAGCCATACTGATGAGAGCAAGCAGGCAAATTATTTATGTTAAAAAAGGAGGAGGAAGTAGAGGTGAGGCGTGGTAAAGTGCGGCACAAATGGCAAACCACTAATCCTCTTTGACTCTTTATTACAGTACGGGATCCTAAAATGTATGGAATCTACTCCATGGGTGCAATCTCAAAAGTTACCATGTCCACAAGGAGTCTTCTACCTACAGTACACTGTCAGCACCTCAGGTAGGGCCTGGTTGCTGACAGATTCCCTTTAAAATATTGGGAAAAAAATCATAAAATAAATACAATATAAAATATATACAATACAGCAAAAACTTTTTCCCTTACACAAAGTTTTAGTATTATGAAAAGTAAAAAATAACAAGGACGACACCAAAAAGCTATAATTGTAATTACTGAAACCCTACAACCATGCAGTTATATATCAACTGTCCATTTATCATGGCTATTCTAGCAAATTGTAGGAATGTAAAAGCACGTAGAATCCCTTACAAATTATTATTTTTATTAAAGAAAAAACAATTGACTATAGATTCCAGAAACACAATTTGCCACAATGACCCAGGTAGTCAGTGATAGCAGCATGGGGCAACCATTCTTTCATAAGTGAGTGGAGTTCTTTTAAAGCATCGAAAAATTCCCCCGTAATGACACAATGACCATAATAATTAAGCTGTAAGCGGCAGCGCTCAGCATCCCTCGTTTTATTACACAAGAACAAATCATCTGGTTTACAGTTTCCAAGCATTCTCATCACTCATTGCTAACTGTACTCTTAAATGGCTTGTTAACAGAAATTAAATTAGCTGCTTCTACTAATTTATCAGCTAAATTCACTAAAACTACACAGAAATGTACAATAGCATGTGCCGCCTCTTAGATGGCCACTGTTATTACTCATTGTATGAATGGAAAATTACCAGTGCATCCAAACTCAAGCATTTTTTCAAAGAGAACAGACCGAAATTCTTTAACTATTCTCAAATTATAGGATACCGCTACAACCTATGGATAAAGGGATTTTCTGGAGAGTAGAAAAAATGGAGCTATATATTTATGGAGAGAGTGCCAGTCTTGTTTAGGGGCTGTGTCCAATATTGCATTTCAGCCATTTTTTACTTAAAGGGAAACTTCAGGAAAGTGTAAAAATCACGGGCAGGCAGGGGTGTGGGGTAACATAATAAAGAAGCTAGGCTTACCCGTCCCCGTACCCTCACAGTATAGCGTTACTAGCTTACTGACAGCTGCCAGTCCCAAGTTTCACCTGGCTTCTTGCATCGTCAAGTCCCAGCAGGAATTTCCTGCTCAGCCAGTCATTGAATTGGAAAATGGACCAAACATAGTCACAAATAGACTATGTTCTGTCCATTAACAGTGGTAGACCCACCAGCAAAATGTTGGACTATACGACAGCATTTCTTTTTGACAGGTCACCACCATATAGTCGACATGAGGCGAAAACCAAGATGTGAACTTAGCGTTACATTTCCTGATTCACCATCACTATCAATATGAAGCTCACAGGTTCCTGCTGATCTTCACTTCTGGACCCTTTTTGAAACAGAAAACAGAAGACAATATCCACTCGATCATTGGCTGCCATGGTGAACCACATGAATCAGCGACTGGCTCGGCATGCACTCCCTGTGCCAAGAAGGGACCAGAAATAGAGACCACACTGTGTTCAACTTAGGTAGGTGAGGTATACTTATTTTTTTTTAGCCCCAGGGTTTGGACAAATCTTTCTATTATAGCCCCTATTACACGGGGCGTTGAGAGGGAGAAAGCAAGCGCCGACCTGTCAGGTCAGCGTTTGCTTGTTCCCATTTCCCGCTTATTTGGTGGGACAAATAAGGAATACACCTTAATGTCTGTATATATATCAATAATGTATAATCAGACATAAGGTCTTGTTATGCTGAACAAAATGGCATCTAATAAAAGTGAATGTATTCATAAGATCTCATCCACATGATTTTTCTCAAGCAGCCATAATGTCTCCAGGACAGAGTTGCCTTGCTGTGCCTTCCTAGAGCCGTCACATCCATTTAGCTTTCCTGTATGGCTGAGGTAATCAGTAAATTAAGGTGACATAACCACATATAAGACATCGCTACAGACAAGACTTGGTGTTCAAAGGGGTCAAACAAGGCTGACAACCCTGCACATCCGAGAAAAAGCTTCCAAACCAGGGCTGAAAAGCAATTTAAATTCACAATTATAAGTGATGGGACCTTTTTAGTCTTTATTAGAAATCGAACCATGATTGAGGTAGTCAGGTACCAGACACACAGAAATTACAAGTCTAATGTCATATGGAGGTGACTGACTTTTACATTAATATGGAAACCGGTACAAAAGTAATAGGACAGCAGTCCACATCAGTGTTCTCAGATAACATTCTAGCTCTACAGATTTGGCTAAAATTCCAAGGGGCTCAACAAAGGTTAATTTAAATCCAATCATGAAAAGGGGACGCATCTCCAGCCACCACTAGGGGGAGCTTAGTGAAGACAAATTTGTCATGGAGTTTAATAGAGCTGTATAAAGCTATATGTACAATGTCAAATTGTATAGGAATACACGTTCCAACTAGTACCACCCAGCTGTCAAATTATAAATGTCTATGAGGAATAACTAAGAAGCAATAGAATTCAGATACAATAAAACCATACCCTGTAATTGTTATAACATTAAAAAAAAAACATTATAAAGGACTCTTTATGTTTTGCTTATGCCCCACTTCTGCCATCACATATTCTGCCGGGGGAATTTACAAGCTGCCTGGTTCACAGTCACGGTTTCAGAACAAACACTGTTTACAGGTACAGTACACAATTACATTTCAACACCTCTGCCAGCTTCCGAAGGTCTTTGAACTCAAGTGGAGTGTTTTTCACTCACTATCTCAATTTAGAAATATGTGGGCTGACAGGCTTAGCGTTCCTGCTCTAATTTCAAGTCAATGGAAAAAAATGTTTCCTCTGCTCCAATTCAACCTTTCACCCTGGAAACTGATAAAATTCTTGCTTTGATGTATAGACTCAGGAATAGGGTAAAATAAGTTTTGTTGTAAAATGATAACACATGAAATGATAATAATGGTAAAGGGGTTGGTTAAGGATAAAAAAATGTAAAAAAAAAATGTAAAAAAAAAAAAAATGTGATGGGCCTTAAAAATAAAAAAAATAAGGGATTCTTACTGGACCGATCCCCAGCTGGTGCTTTTCCAACAGTGCCCAGGTGCTTTCTGCCAACTGCTTTGTGGTCTCTCTAGATTTTTAGCATTTTTAGAGGTCATGTGAGTATTACATATTTTCTGTTGAGGTACACTTACTCTATTCCTTGGACAAGCCCCTTAAAGAGCCCCCTTGCAAGACATGATGTTAAAAACCTAAAATAAGCCATACTTGGCTGCCCTGGTCCCTGCAGAGGTTGTTCCATGAATTCCCAGTCACCTGCTTCTCATGTTTTTTCTTTGCTTCCAAGGTGAGGAATTGAAGCAGGACCTGCCACATGTCCAATCATTTGCTTCAGCAAGGCCTACACACGTCGGCTGATTGAGCTTTTAAAAGGCCGTAAAAATCATTGCTATCTCATTGCTGCCAGAACGATACAGTTATTGTTTGTGCGACCTGCCCATTGATTGATCACAAATGATTGAGCACTGCAAGCTTGTTCGAATTTGTACATTTGTACAGACAAATATCGGCCGTGTAAAAGGACCCTTATGTAGTTAGAACTGAAGAAACACCTCTTGTCAAGCCTCCTATGCATTGGAACCACTTAGGGGCAATTTAATTTTAAGTTGAAAACATTTCTGAGACAAACTGGTTGCTGGACATGTGCTGGTAGTCAAACCACTGAAAAGATTGTGATTGTTGGGCAGCATAGCCCTAGCAACCAGACCTTCAGACATAGATTAGCTGTTAAGATTAAAGGGGAACTATCAGCAGGGTAGACAAATCTAACCTGCTAATATGTCCCTACTACTGCACATTAGACGGCAAGGAGGAATGTCTTTTACCTTCCTCCTTGGCGCTATTACGGTGCAGTTAGTTGCGTGCTCAGTCCGGTGAGACCAATAGGAGGCACCCATTAGGAGCACTGCATGCCCTTTTAGCGCTGATCTGACCCGCCTTCAGGAGACTCTCTCCATTCATTATCATTAGAAAGGGGTGGGCCAACCGGGGCAGATTAGTACTATGGCAGTGCTCCTAACGGTCTCACAGGACTAACTGCACTGGAACGGCATCGAGAAGGAAGGTAAAAGACAAACCTTTCTCCTCTGCGTCTCATGTACAATAGGGACATATCAGCAGAATAGATTTGTCTACCCTGCTGATAGTTCCCCTTTAAATCTGGCATGGCAATTTGCTGGGCGATAAATATCAGATAATACCCTCAGATTTGCAGTTTATATACTGCAGATGAGGCTGCCTTTTAGGTAGTGGATTAGCCCCATTCCATGGAGGTAAGTCGAGTCCAAGCTACCTAATGCGGATCCCACATCAAAGTAGTGACATCACATTTTTCCACAATCTCTTTTGCTAAATACTTCATGTATTGTTCATCCTTGACCATAAAATATTAACTTTTTAATATGCCTTCTTCAACTAGATAACCACAAACATAACAAAGTGATCAAAGAAAAATCATACTACACTAACCAAACAGTTGGTTGTATAAATCTTGACTACAGACGGCCATTATCTCCATGGTGTGCTCATCTTCTAATGCTCCATAGAGGCTTTTATTAGGTTAGAAGTGATCAGAACACAAGACTATATTGGCAAACAAGGGTAAGCCTATGGGTGGTCAAGTCACGGTGAAAACAACCCAGAAATCTGTACCAAACAAGTTCTATGAGGAGTCATCTGACTCGGCCTTATTGCAGTAAATGTCACAGTCTGAACAGAGGCAGAAAGGCTAAAATAACAAACAACTGCAATAACACCAACAACAACATCAGATGAAGTGTGACAATACATATATGTTATAAAAAGGAGAGAACGACCTGCACTTAGATATAAAATAGCTGCCTCTTATAGATCAGCTCTTGTATACACGCTTCTGAATGTGAATGTTTATTCATGGTGACACAAAGCAAACAGCAGGCATTATATCTGCTGCAAAATGTCTTTAACTCCAGTGGCGGCATTTTTTATTATTGTACATACAGAATTCTTTTGCATTGGAAAGAAAAATAAAGCTTAAGGTCACATTATTAGAACATATGATATTATTGTGACACTTTGCCCAGACAGTGCAGGATAAGATTCTGCAGAACGTAAACGCGTTATGAGGAAATAATGGCAGACAATATTCTAATTGCCATATCTTGTCAGTGTTAGAATAACAGAGCGAAGAATGACACTAGATCTGCCCGTAATACCAAGGCTAACACCGTCCGCTCGCAGCTAAGTGCACTCTTTATCTTTTTAACCACATTGACTCCAGACAGTTGGTGGATACAATAAATGACTATCAGCAAAATTCTGCATTAAATCCCAATTATAACTGTGCCAGGGCTCCCAGACTCCCCCTTTAATAATCCAGCACAGATTAAGTGACACCATCTGAAACCCTCATAACTGCACAAGATGTTAGCGGGCGCGCACCATCACTCATGCTCGCTGAAGCATTATATGCCAGCAGATTATCAGAGAGCTTCAGGTGTGCCATCTATTTCTCTGGATAATGCGCTGTAATAAAACCATTCACAAAGCTCCGACATGACTGGTTGAACATTTACTGTCAGATTACACTGTCACCGCAGGAGGGCAATACTGTTGGGGATGATCCAGGTTTCCGAATTCATCCCTCTCGAATTGGGGAACCAAGTTTTATGAGGTCGCTCAATTATATAGGATAATATATATATATATCATATATTAATTGTATGGATATAATAGTGTACATGACACAAGAAAATAGGGGCCATCCCACTAAGTTTTCTCTCTAATGTGCTCTGTGCTAATGCTTTCAGAGAGGTCCTAAAAGGCTAATAAAGCTACACCTGTATAGACCAAAATCCTCACTAAAATTTTAAACGTAAAGAAAGCTGGATATAAAGAGCATGTTTCAGATTATGTGCTTGCTAGCCACACAAAAGTGATGATAATCTGTCCTGGGCTCAACAGTGACAGGGAAGGTTGACTCGTGTTTGTCTATAGACCTTATAAGTTTTGTGGTGATGCGATGTCAACTAGCTGCACAGTGTGTCCGAATTATCGAAAACACTGTGCAGCTATTCGATATCACGTGTGGCCGTAGTTTTGCCCGCATGCAATGATCGCAACTTAGCCCTTCTCACCCCCATCGTCTTGGAAGTCTTAGGGCCCATTCACACAATAATAGCGGTGCAATTTTAAGTGGAGCGCACGCCACGGACGCCACTTGAAAATCAGCCTGTCACATTGCTTTAATGCGATGTCAATTCTTTGAACAGAAAGCGGCGGCGTGCGAGAGGCTGAATTACAAGTGGTGTCCGCAGCATGCGCTGCGCTTGAATTTCCACCTCTTTTACTCAGTGTGAATGGGCCCTGGCGTCACTTCCTATGACGCCAGGGAGAAGGCGGCTTAGTTAGGTTGGCAAAATGCATATGGTTTGTAATACAGCATGAAGGACTGTGTCAAAAAGCAGGGAGTGGAGCTGTAATAACCAGGCACAGCCACTATGGGGTCAATGGAGCAAAGCCAATTGCTTCTATCCCCGTCCATCGCATAGATCCAGTTGCTTATTGACAGCTGATTGGTGGAGAAGCCGGGTGTTCAGCTAATTGGACTGATGACTGATGAGCCATCCACAGGACAGTCACTGATTGGCATGGTGCCAACGCCAATCAGCTGATCGTTACCACACTACACAGTAAACAGGGGCTGGAAGCAGTTTGCCTCCCGTCACTGTGTAGCATTGGGGACCTGTAACTGTATCTCAGCTTCCATTGAACTAAACAGGAATTGAGCTGTAGTTACACAGTAAATGGAGACAAACTGCTTTCAGCGCTATTCACTGTGTAGTGCGGGTGCAGAACACCTGACCAGCACGGATAATCATGACTAAGGGAGCGTTTACACAGAGAGATTTATCTGATAAGGGTGATCCCATAAGGGTGAGTAGTTGTAAGAAACTAGTTGATTTTTGCACACTGTTTGCTGCTATCCTATCATTTTTTTTATACTAAAAGTGGCTGGGCAGACATTGGAGGGTGAGCTGACATACACTTTTACACTTTATGTACAGCAGCTGCATGCATGCTCTCCTGACTTCTGTCACACATATAAAAGGGGCAATCGAAAAGGGGTTACAAAAAGAATAAGAGTTTATTCAATAAGTAGATATTATAATAAAGTATATTGTCACATAGAGAATTTCTCCTGCAGCAACTAGCAGGCGGCATAACGTTAGGGAATAGCCCAGCACTCAGCATCGTACCCGCAGCGCACCCAACCCCCAAATTATGATATTACACATAAATGGTGCAGCACAGAGTACTAATATAGGCTCACTACTATCACCACTGTTACTATTAGCTCATATCAGTAGTTTAGATTCTGTCAATCTGAAGAATCACTATAAAAAAGCTAAATCTTGGCGTTGGCAACTATGCACACATTACAGGGCTCCAGACTAAAAAATTTACCTGGGAGCCATTGGCTCCTAACCTGAAAAATTTAGGCGCCAAATAGAATATTTGGTCGCCAACATTTTAAACCATGTAAAATTAATGTTATGTTACATGGGACTTACTGTGTGCAGAGGCCGCGGCAGCCTCCTCCTCCTTTAGATCCTTTCTTTTCTTAGTTTGAAAATGTTCAACATGGAAACTTGCAACTTGACAACCATATACAGTCTGACAACCATATACAGTCTGACAACCATATACAGTCTGACAACCATATCCAGTCTGACAACCACATACAGTCTGACAACCACATACAGTCTGACAACCACATACAGTCTGACAACCATATACAGTCTGACAACCATATACAGTCTGACAACCATATCCAGTCTGACTCAGTACTTCAGCCTCACTTGGCTAGCCTTTTAATGAGGCTTACTCTTCTGAACTTGAACTTAAAGGGAACCTGTCGACCCCCGTGCCGGGGTGACAGGCTCCCAACCCCCCGTTAGAGCCCCCTATGCTCACCTCATCGCGCCGGGTCCCGCTTCTGAAGATGGTCGGGTCACGGAGATCTCAGCCGCTGCAGCCCGGCGTGCGCTGAGAGATGAGTCCAACGCTCAGAGAATGACAGGAGAGTCCAGCGCTCCGTCATTCTCTATGAGCGTTGGACTCATCTCTCAGTGTGCGCGCCGGGCTGCAGCGGCTGAGATCTCCGTGACCCGACCATCTTCAGAAGCGGGACCCGGCACGATGAGGTGAGTATAGGGGGTTCTAACGGGGGGTTGGGAGCCTGTCACCCTGTCACCGGGGGTGACAGGTTCCCTTTAAAAGCTTGCAACAGTCTATACATACTGAGCTAGACTTATGACTGCAGCCATAGTGACCCCCCCACAAGATGTGTATATAGATAGATATATCTCTCACCTAGTGACTAATGCAAGTGACCCCCTACAATACAGACACCTGAGGGGCCCTGATAATAATAATTGTGCATATATCTATCTCCCAGTGTCTGCAGCCAGTTTGCCCTACACTTATAGATGGCCCCCTCCCCTTATAGATGGCCCCCTCCCCTTATAGATGACCCCCTCTACCCCCATTATAGATGCCCCCTCCTCCCCCCCATTATAGATGACCCCCTCTTATAGATGACCCCCTCTACCCCCATTATAGATGCCCCCTCTTCCCCCCCATTATAGATGCCCCCTCTTCTCCCCCCCTTATAGATACCCCCTCCCCTTATAGATGCTCCCCTCTCCCCCCCTTGAAGATGGCCCCTCTTCTCCCCCCCTTATAGATGCCCCCCTCTCCCCCCATTATCGATGCCCCCTCTTCTCTTCCCCCCTTATAGATGCCCCCCTCTCCCCCCATTATAGATGCCCCCTCTTCTCTTCCCCCCTTATAGATGCCCCCCTCTCCCCCCATTATAGATGCCCCCTCTTCTCTTCCCCCCTTATAGATGCCCCCCTCTCCCCCCATTATAGATGCCCCCCTGTTCTCTTTCCCCCTTATAGATGCCCCCTGTTCTTTGACCCCTTATAGATGCCCCCCCTTCTCTTTCCCCCCTTATAGATGCCCCCCTCTCCCCCATTATAGATGCCCCCCTGTTTTCTTTCCCCCCTTATAGATGCCCCCCTCTCCCCCCATTATAGATGCCCCCCTGTTATCTTGCCCCCATTATAGATGCCGCCCTTCTCTTCCACCATTACAGATGCCCCCCCCCCCCTTTCCTCTATGCTAAGCAATATTTAAAAAAAACAAACACACAAACTCACCTGACAACCCGCTCCCCCGGCGATCCTCTTCTTCTTCGGACGCTGTCCCCGGCTGATGCGCGGCTGCCGGGGGTGTCCCGTCCTATCCCCGGCAGCGCGGCGCATCAGTGAGCTCTCTGTACGCCGGGGCTGTGACTTCTGACACAGGAAGCGTCTCTGACGTGCGCTTCCTGTGCCGGAAGTCAGGGCCCCAGGCAGCTCACTGATGCGCCGCGCTGCCGGGGATAGGACGGGACACCCCCGGCAGCCGCGCATCAGCCGGGGACCCGGACTTAAAAGAGACAGCGCGCCGCCGCCGGGGCCAGTCGCAAATGGCGCCCAGATTAATAAATCTGGGCGCCATTTGCAAAATATCAGTCGCATTGGCGACCATTTTGGTCGCCATCTGGAGCCCTGCATTAGGTAACATGGTGCGCAGTTTGCCAGCCATATAACTGACCATACTGTGAGAAACAACAAGCATATTTTCACAAATAACACCCAGCTATTCCGGCCAAAAAGTAAAGGTTCAATGCCAAAGGACAACAACAAACGTGAATTGATTTGCTGAAGTGGCTTCATAGCGGCAGAAGAAAATTCCCTTGGTTGTTATTCTTCCTTTTGTCTACAACAGTCATTTTAATTTTGGGGCAGAAACACAGGGGAAGCTGAGATTACAGACACTTGGCTTGTGTACTAGACAGTGTTCACGCCTCTGAGACTTCAGAGATCAGCATGCTGCAACATCGTGGGACAAGGCTGGGATAGGAGATTGGCTCTTCCACTTTTCTAAAGCTCTGCCTAAACATATGTTGAATTATCAACCAAGGGAAATTACATTTAAATTGTACAGTTAATGTGTTGTCCTTGTATATTAAACACCACAATGACTAAGCTATAGGTTGGCTCCAGTCTAGTCTATAGCACAATAATAAACTTCTATGAAAATACAATGTGCCAAGGACTGTATACAATAAAAGTCTATTAAGCCCCTATTACACGGGGGATCAGCAGGAGGAAGCGAGCACAGACCTGTCCGGTAGGTGGGGGGGGGGGGGGGGGGGGGGGGGGGGGGGGGGGGGGGGGGGGGGGGGCCGGCGAGAGCTGCAGGAGGGGCTCCCCAGACAATCTTTAGCCCACAGGAGATAGCAGCAGTCTGCTGCCGCCGCTCCTATTGCACGGTACGACTGCAGCAGATCATTGCTATCCTTGTCATTAGTCTTTGAAAGACAACGATCAGCCAACACTGTGCTTATCTTTACCTTTAATTACACAAAGTTATTATTGGCAGTAACGGCCGATAATCACTTTGTGTAAAAGGGCCTTTAGACTCATCCCCAACACAGTTCTAAGTATTTCTTAAAACCAGTGCATCATCAGACTTATTATTAATATTTCATTTTACTATCTATATTATAAAATAATTCTGGAATCTTGCAGATTTCATTCTCACCACTGGGGCTAAAACTAAGCTGAGACTTCCTGGTCTGCCATTGATGATAAGGAGGAGACTGCTAGAGGGAGACCTGTACAGAATTACAGTGAAACCAGAGTACAGATGCCTTTTCTGTACCTGGTATGCATTCTGATACCTATAGCAACCTATAATATAAAGAAGCTAGAACAATGAGTCTGCTATTATGCATATGCTATTTTAGCAGTTACATAAATTAGGACTGGGTATTCTTTCTGTTTTTGAAATTGTACATCTCTTCATTTGTTTAAAGAAGTCCGGCGAAAATTTTTATTAAAGTATTGTATTGCCCTACAAAAGGTATCTTCTCCAGCAGCCACAGCCCGCACAGCACTTTATAAGCATTTCCTGTAATAAGTGTATATTGGTGATTTGTATAACTTTTGGGGTGAAATACAATACTTTAATAAAAAATTTTGCCGGACTTTTCCTTTAAGGACCTCATGATTTACTATGGTATAACTACTTTTCAGCAATAATCTCTATTTATTGGCCTAAGGTTTTACAAGGTCTAAAACAGCTCTGCAACCATGCAAAAACAACATTTTTCTGGTTTACTTCCAACATTTACTGGCAGAAGAAGACACGGCCTCTTCTATCTTCAAAGGAAAATGGTACCCGTTGTTTTAATTTCCAAGCAAATGAGGAAAAGGCAGGAGGGAATGTAACATTCACTCTGTAACATTTTATATACAATATATACTTCGTATAGGCAATAAAGCCCTGCTCTTCCAACAGTCTTTCTGGGCAGGACTCAACTATTGGATATGAATCGAAGAAAAATATGACACTAGCCAGTTTATAGATTTTCACCTTATACTCAGCTCTACAAAGGAAGGAAAGACGATGGACTAGCCTAGCCAAGAAACATGATGTGGATGCATGGCTATCACCTTCCCTTCCTGGTATGCAGCTGCTTATATTGAATCAACTAATAACCTGACTGTGAATTCCACAACTGCAATGGAGACTCTGCATGTAAAGGAAGCATTTCAAACATGTCAGATGAAAAGACAGCGAACACGTGTGGCCAGTGCTCTACTTATTCTTTATGGTGCTTATATACAGTACATCGCCAAGTACAGCACTAGGCAATGTTCAGAAGCCCCATAGAGAATGGATTGGTGGCCGCACATGCACAATGCCAGTGCATTCTCAAGATCGGTGGGTCCAAGCAGTCAGCTCCCCGCCTGTCAGCTAGTTATCCCCTATCCTATGGGACAGCAAAACTTTTGATCTTGGGAAAACCCAAGTGTGTCACTTACGTTGTTTCTTACTGATTAGCGTCAGATACTAAAACTTGTCCTTTTTTTTTTTTTTTCAAATCTGTTTCTATTTTCTGACTTTCATTTTTTATACACTTTTTGTGCATTGTTATAGGGGCTGCCATCTTGCCTGGGATGTTTTTAACAGCATTTAGTGACAGCAGTCCCCAGCTTATCACTACAGGCACAACAGTAAGGGCCCTATTACACAGAACGATAATTGTCCGAATCAGCCCTATCCGGCCGATTATTGCCCTGTGCAATAAACACATCGATCAGCCCATAACAACAATCATCGGCTGATTGTTGATATAGGTTTGGACCTATAATTGTTGGGCGCTGATTAGTTTAGAAATCGCCAGCCACGCATCGCTATTACACATAGCGATGGGCGGCCGGTGATTTCTAAACTGTATACATTACCTATCCATGCTCCTCTTGCGCTCTGCTTCTCCCCGGGTCCCGTGAGCTGCAGCTTCAGAGCGGCCATGGCCAGTAATTGGCTGAGCGGTCTGTCAGCTGAGACAGGCCGCTCTGAAGCTGCAGCACGCGGGAACCAGTAAGAAGCAGAGCGCAAGAGAAGATCTGCAGCATGGATAGGGAATGTATAGAGTTTAAGCAAGGGCTGCAAGTACATCGTAACAATGTCCATGCAGCCCTTGTTAAACGATTATCGGGCCGTGTAATAGGTCTAGTAAACAAGCACCGATGTAGCAGATCAGCGCTCGTTTACAGTTATTATTGGGCCCCCATCAGCCCGTGTAATAGGACCCTTAGTCTCAGCTTAGTTTTTGCCCCAGTGATGAGAATGGAAACTGCAAGGTATCCGAATTATTTTATAATATACAGTACATAGAAAAATGGAAAATTTGAAAAATGTCACAAAAATTCTTAAATAATATGTTTATTATAAAAACATAATTTTCTGATGACACATTCCCTTTAAGGAGCAGTTTCAAACACTAGAGTCTTAAAGGAACTCTGCGGATTCTATTAACCTGGATCAAATGGTCAAAAATGATTCAAAACTAGAAACTAGCTCTTCAACACAATTTACATGAAATTTGAATGTCCACTCCCAATAAAAACAGAGAGGGCCATAAAAAAATTTTTTTCAATTTTTCATTTTTTTTTTTTAGAGAAATTGAAATAATTTTTTTTTTTTTTTAAATAATACAGGTATAGAGTTAGATGAAATATCATATCTGCCATAGTCATAATCGATTCCATGTTAATATACACAAATTACAAAAATAGAAACAAATTGCCTATTATCCTGTAAACAGAATAACATGGAATACTTACATAAAAGGAAAACATGTTACGGGGTGATTAACCAGGATTATCTAGCATGGAGCTTAGTTTGATTACAGCTGCGTGATACGGGATTGTAATTGGCTTAACACATTAGCTTCTGCCCAAATGCACAATAATAGTTTTCGATACAATATCACCAGGTGAAAATGATCATGGGTCCCGGATGGATACAGCCAGTGTTTACTGATGCCATTTTGTGTATCTGCATTATCATTTGTGGGTCATAAACCAGATTTTCTGTCATTATTTTGCTACAATAATCTAAAGTGTAATATACTTTACTACAAAGTGCGTACGACAAATTCCCAAAATGATCTCCGCCATGAAATAAACATACAATTAGGGCTGAGGAGAACTCAAGAGAGCTCATGAACATTACCTCCGGATACATCGCAATGTCACCGACAGCACTAAAGGGGACAGGGCACAAAACAGTGGTCCTAAAACCAGAGAAACTCAAGAGTGCTGTACTGACTGATCACAAATGATGGTATTGTACCTTTAGAGATGTTAACTGCGTATTACTTGGTGGCTGTAGATATTAGCAAACATATGTGTGTTTATGTGTGTGTGTGTGTGGGGGGGGGGTATGGGGGATAAAAGTGACACATAACAGTAAAGCTGGCCATATACATAAGATTGGCTGAATGAACTATAGCACTCAATTTCTCTATAAACTACTAACTAAGCCAGCATGTTATGTAAAATGAGTGGAGGCAAAAGCTGCAGTGGTTTATCTCCTCAAGAGCAAAAAGATCAGTTATGTTGGATTTTAAATCTTTTGTTCTTGAGGAGGTAAATGGCTGTCACAGGTGTCTGGCCACAGCTTTCACCTCCTCTCATTTCGAAAAGATGCTTGCCTAGCTAAGAGTTTATAGGGGGAATCAGTGCTGTAGTTTGCTCAACTAATATATCCTTCTCTAACCTGGACATTAGCCATCAGGGGAAAGTCAGGATGCCACTATACATGTTTGTTGCCCTGTCCTGCCACCATAATTGGGTTCACCAAACACATATCTGATGTGCATGGTGCTCTAAACATAAAAAAATTTTTTGTAAGGCTCGATTAACATCTGCCATTTTTCTGACCCATCTTAGCAACAGAAATAGAAAATGGCGGCAGTGTCGGTCACTTGACCCCACTGACCCCCCCACTGCTGTTGATGGCGGCGTTCTTTTGAATCTTCTCACAATGTCTGTACTTTAGCTGGAAAAAATTGTGCAGTATGCTATGTAATTTTGTTCCAGCAAGTTTGACATTTTCAAAGAGGACAATAGAGCCCCCAATACAGATGTGATCACATGACACGATTCTGAACAAATTCTATAGATATTTTTGAGAGAAAATGTACACTGCCGTTTGTTTAGTGGTAGTCATACTAGGCCAGTGCTCATAGCTAAACCAGCAGAGGAAGTATTAATAAGAAGGGCTGCCGAGGTCACATGCCATAAATTAGTCTCCTTCCATCCTGCTACAGATCAATGTCAAGTCAGGTCCAAAATCCTGAACAGCCCTTCTCAGCAACACCAAGTTTTTTTCTCTGGACATTTCTTAGTGCAGACCTTGCATTACTAGCATGACTGTGCCTGTCATTCTGTCATGTGGGTCTTTCTTCTTCCTCTTCCATATCCACACATCTATTATGCTGTAAAAAGACTTTTAAAAAAAAGGTTTCAATAAAAAAACTATTTCATTTTTAAGAACTATCACCTTTTGACAGTTGAAGTCTGAATATTTTTAAATGATGAAAAAAAAATCTAGAATTAAATTCTAGATCTAATCCTATATGCGCAGCTCTATTACTATAGCACCTAGAACAAGAACCATCTTTAAAGCGACTCTGTACCCACAATCTGTCCCCCGCAAACCACTTGTACCTTCAGATAGCTGCTTTTAATCCAAGATCTGTCCTGGGGTCCGTTCGGCAGGTGATGCAGTTATTGTCATAAAAACAACTTTTAATCCTGCAGCCCTGTGTCTAACGGCTGGGGCTTACATTTGTATATGCATTAGGCTGGCACCACCTCTCCGTTCTTCCTCCCCACCCTCCTCATCATTAGGAATGATCCAGGAACATTTACTGCTGTTTGAGCTTTGCACAGGTGTCTTAACGATCCAGCCCATGTTCATTATACAGACAGGTGGGAAATAGGAAGCAATCTGCCTGGAGCATTCCTAATGATGAGGAAGGTGGGGAGGAAGGACAGAGAGGGTGTGCCAGCCTAATGCATATACAAATGTAAGCCCCAGCCGTTAAGACACAGCACTGCCGGATCAAAAGTTGTTTTTATAACAATAACTGCATCACCTTCCTGCCCAGGACAGATCTTGGATTAAAAGCAGCCATCCAAAGGTATAAGTGGTTTTGGGGGGGGGGGGGGGGCAGATTGTGGGTACAGAGTCGCTTTAAATGACTTCTTTTAAAGATCTCAAATCTCATGTCCTGTAGGAAGTGGTGCTTTCTTTCTAATGTGACACAGTGCTCTCTGCTGCCACCTCTGTTTACAACAGAAACTGTCCAGAGCAGTATAAGATCCCCATATAAAACCTCTCCTGCTCTGAACAGTTCCTGACATGGACAAAAGTGGCAACAGAGAGCACAATGTTAGACTGGAAAGAAAGTAGCACTTCCTGCAGGACAAACAGCACCTGACAAGTATTTGTAGATTTTTAAATAGAAGTGATTTACAAATCCGTATAATTTTCTGACCAGTTGATATGACATGATTTTTTATTTTTATTTTTTTTTTTACTCCTTCAAGATCCAATATTCTTAACCTCTACCATAAAGTCAGTAAATGATCATTATTATCATTATCATTGCCCCTTAGGTTTATTGATGGTCTATTGATTTTTACATTAGTTTTAGTCTATGGGCTGAAGTCAGTTAGAAAAACAAGAATCCTGTTCTCTAGGACTAGACATTAGGTAATGTTTCCCCCCAAAACTCATAAAATCTCACAATAATTCATAATTTACCAATTTAGCAATTTACTAACCGCAGTTTTACTAAGAATATGGTGTTTTTCCATTCCCATGAAGTATAATATATTGGCAGCTGTTCGAATTACCAAATCTATATACTCACCTCTTAGTCGATAGGCCAAAGCTCTTTGTATATAGTAGAGACTCGCAAATCTCTGGGACACCACAATGTAAAGTAGGATGTTAATTGTTACCCGATTATAAAACTGCAATTCTATATATCTAAACCACAGCAGCGAAGGACGGTGAATGCTGCAGGGGTCACATCTGTGAGGGAATAAGCCCTGGGAATTTGGTTCATTTAAGCTCCGACAGGGACGAGAATGGAAATAGAAATCTCAGCTCTACCAGAAAAATGTGACCAAAACCTCTTTGATGCTGAGAATTTTATAGAAAGATTAAAATTCCACCTGCAACTGAAAAAGTGGTGGTTTTGAGTAGAATTTGTTCTTGTCTTCATGTGAACCACATGGATAGATAAGATATAAAGCCTCTGCTTATAGCCTTAAGATAGTCTGTACACTAGAAGAATAGTAAGTTGACCCAAAAGACACTTACCAGGGTACTGTTATAGGTCAACCTGAAAGCCTAATTTAAAAAGACATTTTTTTTTTTAATTCTCATCTTTAGGTTTTTTTTTTTTTAAATTAAGTAAACTGGTGCCATGGTAATTCCTGTCATGGACAGAGGTGGCAGCAGAGAGCTGACTGGAAAGAATACACTACTTCCTGTAGGGCATGCAGCTGCTTATAAGTACTGGAAGGATTAACATTTTTTTTAATAGAAGTAGTTTGCAAATCTGTAGAACTTACTGACACCAGTTGATTTAAAAACATTTCTTTTTCTCTGATGTATTATTTAAAGATTAAGTAGAAAGAGAAATTGAAAACCAATGTTAATTTTTTTTACATTCTTTACAAGATGTGTCGTTCCTTATCAAACTAGATTAGATTGGATTCCTTGTGATGTCTCAACACTGCCATTCAATGGCTAAGTGACCACTTTTATTGGGACAGAGACCAGTGGGAAACGGGCACCAATAGAAAAGCAGCTATTGGGAGTTTTTTTTTTTTGTTGTTGTTTTTTTTTAGTCTCGCTATTTTTAGAAGTAAGGACCAAGCCCTTAAATAAATTAAAATAAAATACATACATCTACTTATTTTCTCTAAAGCAAAACATAAAAAATGATCTTACATGTACAGAATTTAACTAACTATATTTTGTATGAATAGGTTTATATATTAAAAGGGCACACGCCTAGGGAATAAGGATATTTTATTCTTTAGAAGTGCAGTTTCAGCACCTTCAGTCATAATCAATCCCCTTTTTCTGTCGGAGAGGAATTCTGGCCAAAGCTGTTAAATCATCAGATTGTGTCACTGGGAGAAGACGGGCAGGGCTCATGTTTCCTGGCGGCTGATACTATTGCACATTAGGGAATCACAATCTTGGAAGGATATCTTCTTTCAGGAGTTTTGTGGAAGATTTTGGTAAGTAATCTCTATAGGGCCAGGCTTTTGCCACCTTCCCCTGTTTATTATCTTGTGGTAATCATTAAATATTGATACTGACATTAAAGCCAAGATATTATTTCACCATAATTCCTAAGGACATTTATGCCTGGGAGGCATGTGTCTGGTTTTAGTCAAAAATTAAGAAACAACATCATAGCAAAATTGAAAACAAAAAGGCAAAAAAATTTGGAATTCCTTAAAAAATTAAATAAATTTCTAGTGTAAAACTCGCTGTAGTTACATTCATACACAAGAGTTTAGTTGCTCTAAAGTTCCCTTCCCTATTTGATTGATCTTCCTAGCCTAAAACCAAGATCCAAACTGAACACTGTGGGGGAGATTCATCAAACATGGTGTAAAGTGAAACTGGCTCAGTTGCCCCTAGCAACCAATCAGATTCCACCTTTCATTTTCCACAGAGGCAGTGAGGAATTAAAGGTGGAATCTGATTGGTTGCTAGGGGCAACTGAGCCAGTTTCACTGTACACCATGTTTGATAAATCTCCCCCTGTGTATCTAAGCCTGGATAACCCTTAGGGTACCCTTAGTTACACTGACTTTTTTTTGTAATGCAAGATCCTGATTTTGCATGTCGTATTATTTTTAAAGGTAATCCACACAGTAGTTCATATATCCACAATTTTTCCATTACGGATTAGAATTCTGCTTAACCCTTTCACTACCTGGGATCATGGATGCCTCAATGCCCAGGTCGTGATTTTACATCACATGTTCCCTAGCTCTGCCGCCTCTCCGATGTCCCCTGCCGCTGTTACTATCTTATATCAGCGGCAGGGGAGAGAGGGGAGCTGGCAGAGCTGACAGGCGCGCACCCGGTGCGCGTTCCGTCCTCCCTCCTGTCCCCCGCCGGCCTCTGTAGATAGAAACCAGAAGCCTGAGGCTTACGGTTTCTATGACTACCATCGGGGCTCTGCGATCAGTTCGCAGAGCCCCGATGGACACAGAAGAGACAGTTCTCCCTCAGTAGAGGGAGAATTGTCTCTCTGGAGCCCTATAGATACTGCGGTCGTGCTAACCGCAGTATCTATAGGGTTAACTCTCAGCACCGGAGCGCGGCTCCGTGCTGAGAGTTCCGGCAGGTCCCCGGCTATCACTGATAGCCGGGACCCGCCACGGATAACACAGGTGCAGCTCCTACGCCTGTGTCATCCTCAGCAGTAAATTCACGTCGCTGCAGCACTCGGCATAGGCGACGGGAGAGGGTTAATGAAAAAACGGTACATGTCACTTCTTGATGAAGAGTCGATGAGTAACCTTAACACTGTTTACGTGAAAGATTTTTCAGATGGAAAAATCTATGGTGCGAACATACCCTTGAGATTGATGTTATTTGGTATTGGTATTAAAAAAAAAAAACACTAAAGGAAATGTAAAGTAAATTGTTAACAGTTTAGACACAACCAATTCACGCACTTCCTAAGGATACATTGATTAACTGTCTGCACAGGTGTGAATGATCACATAACAAGTGTAATATGATACTTATTCCAGCCGATAGAAGCCTTGGGCAATGCACTGAGCCCCTACAAATTATTTAGCAGTTAAAGCCGACCAGACATCATTTAGAAGGTTTTCCAGGTTGAAAATTAATCATCTGTCCAGGAACTGAAAATCAAAGTTAAAACAACACATGTAATATGTCAGGTGTCGAGTAAGACATTACACTGGCCAAAGCAATGCATTGTCCTTAAAAATTAAAATTAGTCTCTGTCCATTGATCCCTTCTGTATTATTACTACCACTGTGTAACAGAAATGTACAGGCAATGGTTTCATACAGCAGGTCAATATGTCTGTGCAATGACTCAAAGCTATTTATTTATAGCAGGAGACGGACATGTGACTGCGGATTGAGAACCTGCAAAGTAGCAGAGGTGCTGATCACTGGAGACAAGCTATGGGTGGAAGACTGGGGATTCTGGGATTATAAAACCAAAGGGGAGTTATATTAGATGTATTTATAAAATGCATTATGGTTAAAGGGGTTGGCCACTTTATAGTAAAATAATTCAGTGTACAGTATTAGTAACTGTACTCACAGCCCTTACTGACAGCAGCTCCCTGTGTACCTCATAGAGCTAAACCCCTCTTCCAGGCTGTGCTGTCCTGCTCTGTGGTGTTCCTGTCCATAAAATGGCCGACATGGAGGAGCATGTGACTGTGCCGCACCCCCCAGTGTCCACCACTGAGCCTGTATATGTCTTTGGAGGACACAGTGGACAGGGCATGGTCACATGCTCCTCCATGTCGGCCATTTTATGGACAGAAACAAAACAGAGCAGGGAAGCCCAGCCTGGAGGAGTGGGGTCTCATTTTAGCTCTATGAGGTACACAGGGAGCTGCTGTCAGTATATACACTGAGTACAGTTACTAATACTGTACACTGACCTATATTACTATAGTGGCCATCCCCTTTAAAGTGGACCTATCACCATAAACAAACTGAACATTGCCTTATAGT
This sequence comes from Dendropsophus ebraccatus, assembly GCF_027789765.1. Classification (NCBI taxonomy): domain Eukaryota; kingdom Metazoa; phylum Chordata; class Amphibia; order Anura; family Hylidae; genus Dendropsophus; species Dendropsophus ebraccatus. The sequence goes on from NC_091455.1 coordinate 166,639,538, forward strand.
GATAATTATATATGCATTATACAGGATCATACCATTAAAAATTGGTGATAGTAACCGCTCACCTCCTCAGTGCACAATGACCCCTTTACACATCACTAAGCATACCTAGAAAACTCCCCCTTATGGTCGCTGTAAAGTGTATCTTTGAATGCTTTCTACATTTACTCAGGCATCATGGCTACCCACATAATCAGGTATAGAAAAGTATAGAAAATCAAATTTAAAAATCTTCAATCTAAATTTCAGAACAGAGTACAGCAAAAAATAAATAAAATAAAATAAATCTATCTGTAGATCAAAATAATAGAAAAAAAGTTAAAATAAAAAAAAACTAACTAAGACCAGTTTGTTAGATCTGGGTTGATACCAAACCCATACCCGTACTAATGTATTACACCGGAGACACAGGAGTAGAAATCGTGGTCTTTGTACCAATCAGAGCAGAAAAGCTACACAAAAATAATAAGGTAAATGTGTTTAACTTGGCGGCTTTCTTACATCAATGTGCTGTTTAATGAAATAAGACTAATGGGTCATTACTGTTGACTAAATGGCCTAACACAACAATTGAAGTCAATTAAAGATAAGTGTTCTTAAATTCAGCATTCATACAGTACTACTTATTACACACCGGCACTTATAAACAGACTACTTCATGCAGTGTAAAAGCAGCTCGAACAATATGATATGATATGATATTTCCCTATATGTATATTAAAGGAGAAGTCCGGCAAAAAGATTTATGAAAGTATTGTATTGCCCCCCAAAAGTTATACAAATCTCCAATATACACTTATTACAGGAAATGCTTATAAAGTGCTTTTTTCCCTGCACTTACTACTGCATCAAGGCTTCACTTCCTAGATAAAATGGTGATGTCATGACCCGACTCCCAGAGCTGTGTGGGCTGTGGCTGCAGGAGAGGATGATGGCAGGGGGACACTGAGCATCCCTTTGCCATCATCCTCTCCAGCAGCCACAGCCCGCACAGCTCTGGGAGTCGGGTTGTGACATCACCATTTTATCCAGGAAGTGAACCCTTGATGCAGTAGTAAGTGCAGGGAAATAAGCACTTTATAAGCATTTACCATATTAAGTGTATATTGGGGATTTGTATAACTTTTGGGGGGCAATACGATACTTTAATAAAAATTTTCACCAGACTTCTCCTTTAAGCCCATACTACTGTGCTTACGGCCTAATGAGATTGGGGTTTTTTGGAAAAGTAACACACAGTCAGTGTGTGTGTATATATATATATATATATATATATATATATATATATATATATATATATATACACACACACACGCACACACACATATATACTGACTAGTTTTAGGTAATGGGTGCAAATACTCAAGAGTGGCATATCGTGAACGACACCTAAATGTCTACAGCTCTTGTTACTTATTTCAACACATTACTGGGTGTTTAGTTGGCAGGATAACACACAAACTCAAGAAAGTGTTTGCACAAATATATCTAAATCTCAGTTACTGGAACTGAAAACATGATCCACACTGAATACACAATGATCTCCCGCAGAAATCTGATCTTGACCTTGGCAGCGACACAAACTCTTTTGCTATCTATTTCACTACGAAAGCTTTGGTAGGCACTTGTGGATAAAACTGTGGTACTATGCACCTCGACATTTAACTGGTATTTACAATAGGTATTAGGGATGGAATGTGATAAAAGAAAAACCACCATGAGGGAGGGAACTGGTAAAAGGGGTTGTCCAAGTCACTAAACCCATTTTCAAATACCCTATTAGGAAACATTGAGACTATAGAATCTCACATTCAGGATCCTTATCTCTTGGCCAGAGTGTTAAATAGTTAAAAAAAAGTGTGTTTCCCACTCTGGAGGGCCAGTATTTTTTTGCAATACATTGACAGCCCATTTGTTTAAATGAAAATTGTGTAATGCTTCAGTTTTCCTGTGATGGCGCTGTAGTAAAATTGAACACTTAGGGCCCTACTACACCAACAGATTTTTGAGATTCCACATAGCGATGCGCAGGTGGCGACCAATGATTTTAGATTTGAACCTAAATGAACGATCAGCCGATGACATGATCACAGCTCCGTGAAATAGGCCCCTTAGGTTCAGATTTCTCATGTAGGAATGTCCTCCAAATAACACATTCTAGATATAATGTCTGTGTGTTTAGGGGTCTAGTGTAATCTCTGTAAGTTAGCACACAGTCCATGTGATTCTCCCCTGAAAACTGCCTTTTATATGCTTTCCTCCCTATCTGCAGCAGTTTGAACCCTAAGCAGGACATGGTCTGATATAAGCTAAAAAAAGGGTATACATTTATATACTGTATACTGCAAATTATACTATTCCATATAAAGAAGCCACTAAAAGCTTCCGCAATGCAAATTCCGCGTAAAGAGAGCCTTAAATGTAGTCACTAATTTCATAAATTTGTAGCAAAGTGTCAAACAGAATTGTAACATTTTTGGTTTTAAATGTTCTCTAGCTGTAAAATGCAATAAAAGATCCTAGTAAGAGACAAAAGAGGAAGCCGTGTCATTACAGGAAACATGAAGCGAAAACTACACTGCAATTATTCTGCAATATTTTTCCTGCAGTCATTATTACTTAAAACAGTCAATTTAAAGGAAATGGAGCAGCTTCCAGGCGATAATAAATTCCCTGCAACAGAAGCTGTAACTATTGTGTTTGAAGCAACGATAATTCACTTAATAAAGGCGATATAAAATACCTTGCAAGTATCAGATTCGGATTTGCCTATTCTTGTGGAGTGCAGCTGCTTGCATTCATTGAATCTGATTAAGGCCCCATGCTGAGTTAATCAATCTGATAATGTCAGACATTATTAGGGAAGCATGCTTGATACGGTCAAAGTATTATTATAGCTTTGTCAGCCAGGCGGCTTTGTTTGTAGCCGAACACTGGAAAAAGATTCAGATTATTAATAAAAAAGATACCTAATCAAATAAATTATGAATGGCAAGTATGCCGAAAATAATAATGAAAAAAGTAAATGTTGCCCGATGATTATGGAAGTGGGTGTAATTGTGATTAGATGGGAAGATGTCCATCAAGCTTTATACACAGCTGTATAGTCCAGGGCGATAAACGCATTCCACGGCCTTTTGCCCCGGATGATGGGTTCATTCGGTGAAACTGCTCAACAGTCCAAATGGCTGTTAATAATACAGCTACATTACACATATCTTAAAGTGGTTATCCAGGATTAGAAATATAAAAACATAGCTGCTTTCTTTAGCGAAAGGATGAGCAGCCACTTTCAGACGAGGACTAAAATGTGGTGACTGGGCACTGTCAGGAGATCAGGGCAAGTAAGCACAATTTTAATCCAACTTGTGGCCATGGTTAGATGTAAAAAAGTGTATTGCTAATAACTAGAGATGAGCGAACCTTGAGCATGCTCGAGTCGATCCGAACTCGAACTTTTGGCATTTGATTAGCGGTGGCTGCTGAAGTTGGATAAAGCCCTAAGGCTATGTGGAAATCATGGATATAGTCATTGGCTGTATCCATGTTTTCCAGACAACCTTAGAGCTTTATCCAAGTTCAGCAGCCACCGCTAATCAAATACCGAATGTTCGGGTTCGGATCGACTCGAACCCGGTTTGCTCATCTCTACTAATAACCCCTTGAAATATGATTTCAATTACATAGAATTGTTTTCTGTTTGCAGATTTTTTTTCTCTAAGGTTTACCAGCTTTGTAAGAAGCTATACTTTGAGTAACTCAACCATGGATAGAAAAGTAAAAGACAGTACCTTCAAACTCACCATAGCCTTCACTGAAGTTATTCTTTTACCATTCTCTTTACTAAAGTGGTGAGTATCATGAAACAGCGGTCTACAGAGGGCGCCTCTTTCTTTTCAAGAAGGCTTATAACTCCTAGTAATGTTTCAAGGCTCTTTAAAAGGGAATGTGTCATCAGAAAATGACTTTAAATAATATTTTTATGTTTTAAGAATTGTTGGTGACTATCTTTTTCTAATTTTTTATTTTATTATCTATATTATAAAATAACCCTAATATCTTGCAGAAAAAAACGGCAAGATATCAGGATTATTTTATAACCCCTTAAGGACAGAGCCTGAAATGGCCTTAATGACAGAGACAAATTTTATGAATATGACCAGTGTCACTTTAGTCATTAATACCTTCGGGATGCTTTTACCTATCCGGCTGATTCTGAGATTGTTTTCTCGTGACATATTGTACTTTACATTTCTGGTAAATTGGAGTCGATAATCATAACAAATCTTTATGAAAAAAACCCAAATAATGTGAAAAAATGTGAAAAAATGCATTTTTCCAACTTTGAAACTTTTTTGCGTATACAGAAAGTGGTTATACCACATAAATTATATATTAAATAGCATTAGCAACATGTCTACTTTATGTTGGCGGCATTTATTAAACTATTTTTCATTTTTTTTACACAATAGGGAGCTTAAAACATTAGCAGCAAATTTCCAAATTTTCAGTAAAATTTCAAAATCAGATATTTTTAGGGACCTGTTCAGGTTTAAAGTGTATTTGAGGGGCCTGTATGTTAGAAAGCCCCACAAAGCACCCCATTTCAGAAACTGCACCCCCCAAACTCTGCAAAAGCACATCCAGAAAGTGTTTTAACCCTTTAGGGGAGTCACAGAAATAAAAGCTAAGTGTGTAAGGAATTTGAAAATTTTAATTTTCTGTGCAGAGATTTTATTGTAATCCAATATTTTTCATAATTATAAACCTATTACCAGAGAAATGCACCCCAATAATTATTGCCCCGTTTCTGCAGTTTATAGAAATACCCCATATGTGACCCTATTGCGCTATTTGACGCAACCACAAGCCTCAGATATAAGGGAGCGCCTAGTGAATTTCAACGCCTCCGTTATATTTGGTCATTTCTGACCGTAACACTTCAGGTTGGCAGAGGCTCTGGGGTGTAAAAACCTAAAAAACACCCCTAAAGGGACACCATTTAGAAAACTACACCCCTCAAGGAATGTAACAAGGGGTGCGGTGAGCATCTGGACCCCACAGGTGCTTCACAGATTTTCCGAACAATATGGCGTGAAAAAAGAAAAATTTATTTTTTACACTAAAACGTTGTTCTAGCCTTCAATTTTTCATTTTCTTAAAGGGATAAGAGGCAAAAAAAGACAAAAAATGTGTAGCGCAGTTTCTCCCGAGTACAGAAATACCCCACATGTGGCGATAAAGTGCCAAGGGGGCGCAGGACGAGCCTCCAAAGGGAAGGAGCGCCAATCGGCTTTTGGAAGCTGAATTTCACTGAAAAGGATTTCAAGGGCCATGTCGCATTTACAGAGCCCTCGTGCTGCCAAGACACTGGAAACCCCCCACAAGTGATTCCATTCTGGAAACTACACCCCTCAAGGAATCTAACAAGGGGTGCAGTGAGCATATGGACCCCACTGGTGACGGGCACAAATGTGGAACAATGTGACGTGAAAGGGAAAAATTTCATTTTTTCACTTTCATGGCACAAATGTGCCCGTCATCAAGGGGTCCATATCCTCTTTTCCCCCCCTGTTAGATTCCTTGAGGGGTGCAGTTTCCAGAATGGGGTCACTTGTGGGGGGTTTCCAGTGTTTTGGCAGCACGAGGGCTCTGTAAATGCGACATGGCGTTCATCATCCATTCTAGCCAAATCCAACCTCCAAAATCCAAATGGCGCTCCTTCCCTTCGGAGGCTTGCCCTGCGCCCACATGGCGCTTTATGTCCACATGTGGGGCATTTACGGACTCGGGGGAAATTGCTCTACACATATTGCGTGTTTTTTTCTCTTTTAACCCCTTGTGAAAATGATAAATTCAAGGCTAAACCAACATTATAGTGTAAAAAATGTAATATTTCATTTTCACGCCACATTGTTCCACATTTGTGCCCGTCACCAGTGGAGTCCATATGCTCACTACACCCCTTGTTACATTCCTTGAGGGGTGTAGTTTCCATAATGGGGTCACTTGTGGGGGGTTTCAACTGTCTTGGCAACACAGAGGCCTTTTGAATGCAACATGGCCCCTCAAAATTCATTCCATCCAAATCCAGCCTTCAAAAACGAAATGGTGCTCCTTCCCTTCGGAGGCTTACCCTGCACCCGCATGGCGCTTTATGTCCACATGTGGGGTATTTACGGACTCGGGGGAAATTGCGCTACACATTTTGTTTTTTTTCTCCTCTTTTAACCCCTTGTGAAAATGATATATTCAAGGCTAAACCAACATTATAGTGTAAAAAATGTAATATTTCATTTTCACGCCACATTGTTCCACATTTGTGTCCGTCACCAGTGGGGTCCATATGCTCACTACACCCCTTGTTACATTCCTTGAGGGGTGCAGTTTCCATAATGGGGTCACTTGTGGGGGGTTTCAACTGTCTTGGCAACACAGGGGCCTTTTGAATGCAACATGGCCTCCGAAATCCATTCCATCCAAATCCAGCCTTCAAAAACCAAATGGTGCACCTTCCCTTTGGAGGCTTACCCTGCACCCGCATGGCGCTTTATGTCCACATGTGGGGTATTTCCGTACTCAGGGGAAATTGCTCTACACATTAAATGTTTTTTTTTTATCTTTTAACCCCTTGTGAAAATGAAAAAACATGACAAGATTAATAATTTAGAGTAAAAATTTTACAAAAATTACACTAAATGTTGGTCTAGCCTTGATTTTTTTCCATTTCCACAAGGGGTTAAAAAAGAAAATGAACACAAAACGTGTAGGGTAGTGTCCCCTGAGTACGAAAATACCCCACATGTGGGCATAATGTGCCATATGGGCACAGGGCAAGTCACCAAAGGGACAGAGCGCCATTTAGAGGCTGGAATGGAGGATGGAGGCCATGTCGCAATTACAAAGCTCCTGTGCTGCCAGGACAGTAGAAACCCCCGACAAGTGACCCCATTCTGGAAACTACACCCCATAAGGAATCTAACAAGGGGTGCAGTGAGCATATGGACCCCACTGGTGACGGGCACTTACGTAGAACATGTGCCGAGAAAATAAAAAATACAATTTTTTTCATTTTCACGTCCCAAATGTGGCCGTCACCAGGGGGCCATATCCCAGCTGCCCCCCTTCTTAGATTCCTTATGGGGTGTAGTTTCCAGAATGGGGTCACTTGTGGGGGGGTTTCTACTGTCCTGGCCGCACAGAGGCTTTGTAATTGCATCATGGCATCCTCTAATGGGAATGGCGGCCATACCTACTTAGCTGGGGAAAAGGGACAATTCTAATTTATTTGGGGGTATTAGGCCAATTATTAGTTTATAAGGTTGGAAATGACAGGTGTCCATCAAACTCAACCTGTGTTGATCCAGAGGAAGGCAAAAACCCCTCGTGAGGCAGACGACAGATGCCTCATCAATGGGAAAAATTCCTTCCCGACTCCATAATGGCGATCAGAATAATCCCTGGATCAACGTGACCCCTGAAATAGGAATAAGGGACAGAATTTAGATAATGTAGAACCCCAGTGACGTGTGGTGCGCCTTGGAGCGATCCAGTATGCAGAGGCCGGGGGGATCAGGACAGGTGTCACACTGGAAAATGGTGTCCTTCCTGATCCCCCTGTTACCCCACACTCTGCACTTCTTCTGGGGTCTCCTGTTCTCCAGTGTGGGGGACGTCACCTGGAAAATGTTGCCCTGGTGCGATACGGGGTCCTTCATATCCAGAAGCGCTGGGTCCGCTCCATGGCTGCTAAATATTAGGGCGCTATTACTACTTCTGATATTTTCGGATCGTGCCGCAAGCTACAGGGCAGCGAGGGACCGGAATAGGGGGTGCTGGTATAAAAGTTATCCCCGTACAGGTGGTGACCTTTATCCAGCAGTGGGAAGATCAGTTCCCGGACGATCTCCCCACTAACTCCAAGGATGGGGGGGGGGGGGGCATCTGGGGGCTGGATTCGGGTGTCCCTTCCTACATACACTCTAAGGGTACATGCACACTGCGGAATCGCGACAGATAACCCTTCGTGCATTCCACAGCTGGCACCCGCCGGCGGACTGATGCAGGCGCACGTCTCCACACGTGTCATAGACTCCATTCTATGCACGGGCGGATTCCGCTCTCCGTCCAACGTGTTCATTCTTTGGATGGACGACGGATTCCGCCCGTGCATAGAATGGAGTCTATGACACGGGTAGAGAAATGCGCCCGCATCAGTCCGCCGGTGGGTGCCAGCTGCGGAATGCACAAAGGGTTATCCTTCGCCATTCCGCAGTTTGCACGTACCCGAAATCTGTAAGTGTACCCTGAGGTACGCTCAAAGAGTGTGTAGAATTTCACACCATACCGTGATCTCTTATTGGGACGGTACTGGCGGAAAAGACGTGTCTGGGGGGCAGCGCACACTACGCTACCCCCAGACACGTCACTGGATGATGAGGATGAATGGAGGAAAGAAGGATCCCCCCCATTCATCCTCACTGGCTGTTTCGGTGTCGGAGGCAATAATAACGTATCCCTCTGACGCCGAAAACACCCTGGGGGCCATCTTTATACGGGGATTAGTATATGGGGTATATAGTGGTGTAGTGTCAAACTTTATTCAATGTAGTGTGGTGTAATGTAGTGTTTTTTACGTGTTTTTTTACAGTAAGTATAAAAAAAAAACCTACGCCAACAAAGGAGTTGCTGATAAATGCCGCACCTATGTGCGGCACTTATAAGCAGACCGTGGCAGTAGGATATAGAAAAAAAACACCCTACGCCAAAAAGGAGGAGTTGCTGATTAGCAGCGCACTTTCGTGCGATGCTGATCAACACTCAGCGGCGATAGGGTGCGGAAAATAGAAAAAAAAAAAATTGGAAAAAAAACAAAAACCTTTTTCTACATTCTGAATATCCCTGTAGCTGCTGATAAGTGTATTACACATATCAGCCGCTAGGGGGCAGCAGAGCGCAAAATCCGGAAAATGACGAGGCTGGAGCCGAAAATAGCCGAAAGAAGACGACGGGGACCGCCGGAAAGACCCGAAGACCGAACGGAATGACGGAGGACGCCGCGAACCCGGAAGACGCCGATCAGGAGCCCGGGACAGGTGAGTAATGTACAAATACCTGCTCTGGACCCCTCGGCTACCTAGCTGAGGGGTCCAGGGCAGGTATTTACTATATTGTGGGACTCTGATCGCCGTGCCACCGGCCCGATCGCCGTGAACGGCCGGCCGGCCGTTCACGGCGATCGGGCCGGTGGCACAGCGATCACCATTACTTTTTACAGTAATGGCGGTCGGTGCCGTCCTCGGACAGCACCGGCCGCCATTTTTTTCCGGGTCATCGGGTCACCGATGACCCGGAAAGCTTCCGATTGCCGCTATTGGCTGATCTGAATTGATCAGCCTATAGCGGCGATCGTAAGCACGGGGGGTGTTAACCACCCCCCGTGCCGTGAAGCTAAGATGGCCTGCTATGATTTATAGCAGGCCATCTTCCCCGACCGCTGTGTGTGAACACGCAGCGATCGGGGAAACATCGGGCGTACCCATACGCCCGTTTGCGTTAAAGCCCAGGCAACGGGGGCGTATGGGTACGCCCGATGTCGTTAAGGGGATAATATAGATAGACAGAACTAAGCTGAGACTTCCTGCTGTGCCTGTAGTGATAAAGGGAGGCTACTGTAAAGTGATCTGTACAGCACTGCAGTGACATGTAACACCAGTTGATAGAGAAGATAATAGCAGCTCCCTGTGAAATGACCTCTTCAAAGGTCACAGAGCACGCTCAATGATTCTTCACATTCATCTCAAGGGGAACAGACTCTTTCTATGTCCATGAGTCTTGCTGTAAAGCATGTCACTAAATGTTGTTAAAAAGCTCAGGCAAGATGGCAGCCCCCATAACAATGTACAAAAAGTGAAATAAAAAAAAAATAGTCACAAAATAGAAACAGATTAGAATAAAAGCACATTTTTTTTATATGACTCTAATAAGTAGGAAAAAAAATCTAGGTCTCACATTCTCTTTAAGGGGTCCAGCTATGGCTTACAGGGAAAGCTAATTCCAACCCAACATATTGCCTAAGAATTTAGTGAATCTTGTTTGAACCTACAGTTGTAAATCACACTAAATGGCTGAGATAACTAGGCAAACTGAAAAATATTATATATATATATATATATATATATATATATATATATATATATATACACATATATATAGTGCACAAAACCAAGCGTGCAGGCTAGATCACATACTCCATGTTCATTTTGAATGTTATAGATATCCCTTATTTTACACTAATCCAATATGTATTGTGGGGCAAAGTGAGAAAATATGATCCATAGTCCGTGGTCTGGACTATGAAATCCAAGCGGTGCTCAGCTGTGAATCCAGTAGCACTGTCTGGTGTGAAATCTATAGACTTATAATTAGCAATAAACAAGATAAGGTCACTGTGTGAAGACGCTGAGCTTTCATCTGCCTCCTCTAATGTCCTTTTGGAGAATAGTCTGCAGAAGTCTCAGCTGTGGGACACAGATGTGTCTATGGCAATAGAGCAGACATATAAATAAGCAGACATGGTGCACCAGGCCAGGTGGAACGGGCATTAAAAACTACCCATTTAATCATAGGAAATTGTGCTAGTAACTCCTAGTCTGTGATAGTCTTACAGCATGTGACCGCGCTCATGAACTTTTTATAAAGGAGCCTTTGTTTAATATAAGGAAGAAATCAAGAGACATAAAACACTAAAGTACAATGCAGTATTCTGCATACTCTTACTGCTAACCCTTATTTTGTACGTCTAGAAGTAATAAAGTCTTATTGATACATGGGTTAGCAGGTTAGCGAAGAGAGGAAGCATGTTCCTCTTATATGGCAGCCACAAGTAACATTTAAAAAAATAAATAGAAATAATAATAAAACTAATTATCAAATTATTAGACATGATATAAAGACAAAGCAAGTAAGGTTAAGTGCGATAAGATGGAAAAAATATGAGCGATGAATAATTCAAAAAGTTGGTGAGAACAAAGAAAGAGCTAGTACAATGGTTTATTAGGTCAGCTTTACAATAGTGCATTAGTTCACAAGCTAAAGCCACAAAGAAGAACTATCTCTTCTCCAGAAATGAGATGACTTCTGCTAACCTCATATTACATATCTAAACGCTGTCACTATAAAAAAAAAAAAAAAAAAAAACACAGGCACTGGGGCCAAAACTACTTGAGATGTAATACTGTATATTTATGGTAAAACATTGTGTTATTTTACTCTCTCCAGGATACAACAATACAATGCAGGGGTAAAGATGGTACTAACTCCAGCCATCCCTAGGAGACCTGATATAGGCAATTATATAGCTAGAACTGATGTCAAAGGGCGCTAATGCAGTGAGCTCCCCCTAGTGGCAGCTGCAGGATGACAGAATTTCCTGATATGTCAACTTTCCAAGTCTTATTTTTGTATCGGTTTGGCTAGCCGGAGAGCGGACTTGTCCCTGTAATATGCTGTTTACATGTTAGTTATTACAAGTTTATTGACACATCCTCTTTAAGGTTACAATTGGACAATTATATAGTGTATAAAAGGCATGTATGCACAAGGCTTCATTATATACAACTTCTGTAGCCTTTTTGTGATACAGAAAATGGGGAAGCAATTACATCCTATGTGTTTATGAATATTCTGATGAATCAAACAGTCAATAAAAAGTAAGTAATAAAAAATGATAAATCGATGAAAGAGCAATAAGTTACATCTAAGCAGGAATCCTAGTTGTCTATATCAGTGTTAATAGAGTAGATCATTAATTCTCAGAGCAGCACACAGCAAACTATCTGTAAGCAGCAGTGATAAATGAAGTACAAGCAAATGTGAAAGTGAATGTGTGATCCATGGCTTAAAGTTAGAGTGTTACTGTCAGCTGTACAAACTTTTGACATGTGAGTCATAGTTTTTCTCTGTGTCAGTTTTATTCTTGGTTTTGGCTAAAACAGGGATCAGGAACCTTTGGCTCTCCAGTTGTTGCCAAAGCTGTGGCCATCTGGGAATGATGGGAATTGTAGTTTTGCAATAGCTGGAGGGATGAAGGTTCCTGCTAAAAAATCCTGACCAAAATACTACGTGTGAACCCAGCCTAAAGGCACTATTCCATGGAACAATTATCGTCCCGTGGAATAGAAGGCAACGATCGATGTCGGCTGATCGTTGCAGTCGTTTGTCTTTCAACCATGTTGAAAAACAAACGACTGTGATAGCAGCGATTTGTTGCCGTCGCAACGTGAAACAGGAGCGGCGGCAGCAGACAGCCAATATCCTCTATGGGCTGCCCGGACGATCTAGCGATCACCTGGGCAGCCCGCGGCCCCTCCCGCACTCACCCACTCTCTGCCACCGCGTGTAGTAGCAGTGGCAGCGAGCGGGAAACGAGGGCCGTGAAATAGGGGCTTAAAGCGTAATTGTCATTTCAGGGTCATTTTTCTGAAACCTTAAATATCAACAGTACAAGCAATTTTAAGAAACTCTATAATAGGTTTTATGTACTAAAAGAGTTTCCTTCTGTAGTGAAAAAGCAATCTCCCAGCCTCCCCCCTCACATCAAATGAAGCAGGATTTCTGTCTCCATTATGTGGCTATGGAGAGGGGAGGGGCTGTTAGGAGTGACTGAGCACGGAGCAGTCCTGCACAGCACAACACCCTGCAATCTTCTCTCAGTAAGTTCATAGATAAACACTGACCTTTCTGACACCTGAATTTAGCGTTTTAGGTGTCCGGAGAGTCTACAAACAGCTGACCTTCATGTCACCTCTTCCTGCTCCCTCATCTCCCTCGGCCCCTCCCCCCTCCATAGGCTTACAATGGAGAGAGCAGAACCCGTCTTCACTGGCTTCTCTGTAATGAAGACGTGTTTGCCTGATAATGCACAGATAAGAAGTCAGGGGGGGAGGCTGGGAGATTGCTTCTTGAGTACAGAAGGAGGCTTTTTTGGCTGATAAAACCTATTACAAAGTTTCTTAAAATCGCTTATACTACTGATTTCTGCAATAAAAAAAAAAAACATGACAGTTACGCTTTAAGGCCCTATTAACATGTTCAGTGTTTTCCTGATGCGTTTTTTTTTATCTGTGATCCATTCAATTTGGTCTGTAATTCGTATTCACGTTCACATCCGCATAAAATGTTTAATTAGTAATTTAAAAAAAGAAATTGACTCGTTTGCCTTGATTTGATCAGGGCTTTCATGGACTTTACATTAGTGAAAAACACAGGTAACATAGACCGCTATTGGCTAATCCGTGCCGTGATCGTGTCTGAGTTATGACATGTCCATTTTTCTTCCGACACAGATCACATCGTGGATCACTGCACGGATCGTCTGAATAAACTCATAATTCAATGACCCCTAAAATTATCTCCTTGCAGCCCTTGTTAAATGATAATCAGGCCGTGTAATAGGCCCAGTAAACGATCTAGCAGATCAACGCTCATTCACAGTTATTATCGGGCTTCATCGGCCCGTGTAATAGGACACATAGAGTTTATTGCTGCTACTCACATGGTTTCCGACAGATCCCTAACCAGCTGACATTATCTGATGTGCTATAACCACTGTGTTTTCGTAGCAACAAGTATTACTGATATGCAGATGTGGATTACCTGACATAAACCTGGAGGAGGCTGTAGGAGGCAGCACTTTACTATTTTTAGGACTGTTTGCAAATCAATAAAAAGATCAGTGGTGTAGAGCGAGCAGGTGTGTAACACCTTACTGTACTAACTAGCACCGAAAACATCCTCCGGACACAGAAAGTTCACTAACCACAAACCACATTCACTCTGCAGAGAACACACGTGCTCCACAAGCCTACAGAAAAACAAGTAAGATTCATGGCTGATGCAGGAATGCAGGAAACACAGGATGATCAGAGGCAGGGGATCAGGTAGGTGAGTATTAGTTCTTTTTTATTATTTGTAAGCCAATCTGTGACATTTTTATTTAGCAATGGATAACCTGTTTAATGCAAACCATTAATAAATATTTTAAATCTGATTTATGATACTGATACTTCATCAAACATGGGAGAAGCCAAAAGAGCTCGGTTTACTCAGAACAGAATCGTGTCCCTAAGGCTTTGTTTGGACACTGGCATTAGTTCTGAGAATGACATTCAGATTTATGTTGTGGATGTGCTGCAGTTTATCTTTTATTGGGGTTAATCCTCAGCTTTACCATGGGAAATCTACAGAAATAAGGCTCTATTATCCACAAACAAGGAAAAGCTCCCATATGTATATATGAAACATATTCATAGGGTTCAATTCACTTGAATGAGGCCAAAGAGATTCCCTTCGGCCTATGTTACTTTTTTTTTTTAACCAGGATCAACTTAAGTTTTTAATACAGACGTATTCTGTAAAAAGGGGGATGATTATGAAGGCTCTAATTTCATGTGAGCAGAGTTGTACATCATAGTGCCATGGGCTTTGATCGGTTGGAGTCGGACAGTGACTTATGAAAAAAATGGGTCTGGGGAAGTACATACACAACCCAGCCCCGGGTCTTGTGACCTGGTCCTAGACAGCTTCCAATGTAAGTCTATGGGGATGTCTAGATCTCAGACGCAGAGTGTGGAGAGGAGCGTGCAGCGGCCAGGTCGCATCCCCCTTGTCTTACTGATCGGTCAAGGTCTGAACACTCAGACTCTGGCTCATAAAAACTTTTTCATCATTTCCTTTGATTCCATTTTGACTTTTTTTCTATAAAAACTAGAGAGATATAGGAATCTTTCCTCTACCACAATATACTGCATCTGGCTATAAGGAACTGCAGCAGGAACCTCCCCCCGTTTCCCTTGCTGCAGTTAACTGTTTCACCAGATTAAAATGGGACCGATCACCAGGAAATTAAACCCTTGGAGAAATAAAAATGGACCCTTTGGGACTGTCATAGGAATAATGTTTCTTTTTTTCTACTTATGTCAAAGATACAATTTAAAGGATGAGTATTAGTAGCATAATGGTTAAAACAGAAGTGATGGGTTATCTGCCACCAATAAACTAGCAATGTATAATCTAGTAAAAAACTAAATTTAAACTGGGGGCATAGAATTAATTCTAAAAATCCATCTATTTACTAGATGCGAGGATTGTAATAGTCTCGGCATCAGCACTGCACTGTCAGCTTCCTGGCATTGACAAAATTAAAAGTTCATTACTAACAGAAACAGATACTTGGCAAGGATTGTGCTGATTTATAATAATGAAGAATTTCTATCAGCATTACTCACATCGCTCCGAGACATTAATAAAAAGAAACTTGCATTGTCCCAGTCCTTTCTTATTATAGAGATGTTGTCTATTCAGATCTGAATTTGGAAACAGCTTGGGTGGCGTTAATATAAGGCAATATAACAAGATGGTATCAATTTATATAAGTGAGGGGAGACAAAGTAATAAAGTGTTGATACTGCAGATAATACATAATAAAAACTGCTACTAGTAAAAGGCACGGGTGTTACTATGACAGAGGCATATTAAAGGGGTACTCCAGTGGGGGGGGGGCACTTTTTCGCTGGGAGCGGGGAGGAGGTGGCTGAGGGAAAAGACGTCCACTCACCTCCCCAGTTCCAGCGGCGGGTCCCGCATCGCGGCGCTCCGGTCCCCGGCCGCTTCTGGGTGTCTGACGCAGGCCTGAGATGTCACGTCTCAGGTCCGCTCAGCCACTGAGTGAAAGAGGCGGGATCGTTTCAAGTCCGCTCAGTGGCTGAGCGGACCTGAGACGTCACGTCTCGGGCAAGTGTCAGACACCCGGAAGCGGACACCGGAGGGCCACGATGCGGGACCCGCTGCTGGAAACGGGAAGGTGAGTGGACGTCTTTTCCCTCAGCCACCTCCTCCCCGCTCCCAGCGAAAAAGTGCCCCCCCCGCTGGAGTACCCCTTTAGGGTTTCCTACAAGCCTACTGGGGGATGGGGGGGAGTAGTTGAGTACTACTAACTAACTACTAACATAATCGGTCCTTATCTCCCCCTTCATAGAACCCAGTCCAGCTGTGTAGGTTTTCAACAGCCAGGTCATTCTGTCATGGGTTTTTGCCACAGATTTCAATCCAATATGCACATTACTATGACCCCTTCTTTACGTCTATGCCAGCAGCACATGGCTTATGATGGAAAGCCCCTTTGACACAGGCCAATTCAGAGAAGCGAGCAAGCACCGGCCTTTAAGGTCAGTGATCGCTTGCTCCTCGTTTCCCCCTCGCTGCTGGCGCTATTACATGGGGAGGTGCAGGGGGCTGTCTGGGCGATCAGTAAATCGTTTGGGCTGCCCATAGTATATAGTGGCGGTCTACTACTGCCACTCTTATTACACCGAACGACTGCAGCAGGTTGTTGCTATATGCATCATTGCTCTTTCAACATGTTGAAAGACAATGATCAGCCGACATTGTTGCCTTTTTTACACAAATCGATTATTGGTCGTATAGGGCGATAATCAGCCACCAATCATTTCATGTAATGGGGCCAGAAGTCACCTGTTCTGAACTGGCTTGATGGGTATGTAAGGTGTGAAAGAGGTGGTTAAGGGCCCTATTCCACCGGACGATTATCGTTCAGATTATCGTTAAATCGTTCGAATCTAAACGATAATCGTTCAGTTGAAATGCAGTTAACGATTAACAACTGAACGAGAAATCGTTGATCGCTTTATAAGACCTGGACCTATTTTTATCGTTGCTCGTTCGCAAAACGTTCGCATTGAATAAGGCATCGTTCGGTCGTTCGCAATAGATACGAACACAATAGCGAATAAATATCGAAGAAGAAATGATCGCAATTACGATCATAAGTAATAATTATCGTTCCATGGAAATGAGTTACCGTTTTCAGGTCTTTCGCAATAGCGGTTGTTTGAGATCGTTAACCATTAACGATTATGCAAACGATAATCGTCTGGTGGAATAGGACCCTTACACACATATCCCCAGTTGCTGTCAAGGGCAAAGGGGGTAATTTATTAGAAATACAAAATGAAAGGATTATTGGTTTTCGGGACAAGAGTGGCAGTATTTCTAAGACTGCGCAGTCTGTGACCTGTTCTCATGCTGCTGTGGTGAAAGTTTATGGTGAGTAGGCAATGGCACCATCACCTCGAAACTGCAGGGCACCATGCGCTATTGATAGGAGAGTCATGTTTTCTGCTTCACTTAACTGATGGTCATTGGTGTGTCAGGAAAGAAACATCAGAGAAGAAACACCCTGCAACCATTGCTGGAGGAACATAAGCTGATGGGGTAGTGTTATTGTCTGGGGAATTAGAGAGGGTCTCCAATTCACTAACTCCTCTGGAAAATGTATTACTGTACTTCAACAAACTGCATGAATCAATAGTACAAGAAAGTGTAATAAACTTTGTAATATATCTTTTTATAGAAAAAATCCTTTCCCCACTTCCTTAAGTCATCATAACAGGCAATAAGACTGAGTTCATAAGAAATTGCGTTACAGAAGCTCATAAATACTATCTATCTATCTATCTCCTATCTATGTATGTATGTATGTATGTATCTATCTATGTATCTATATATCTCTATTTCTGTATCTCATATCTATCTACCTATCTGTGTGAAATGGACTATCTTTAAATGGCCGCTGATATCGTCTTCAGCAATAGGAGAACAGATTTATTTAGGTTATATTTTATTTTCCTTTACATTAAGAAAATCTATGTATACATTTCACAATCGAGGGTGTCTGCTCTTCAGATTATTAAGAAGGAGCATATGGTGCGGTACAAATAATGGTTATATTATTCCATAGCAATGAGAACATTGGGTTTTCCAATCGCTATTTATAAAACCATCACAGTAGGTTTCTTAATTGAATGCTGCTTTATCACTAGGTAAATATTCTGCTTCACTATTAAAGGGAACTTGGCAGCCTGCCACTACAAGCATGAGACGCAGCAACCGGTCTCCAGCTAACATCATTTAGCCATTCATCCTTCCCATTATAATACAGTGGGGCACAAACGTCTCCTGAATGAAAGAGAATGAAAAGTGGAGCTCACTAACACTGCATATAAAAAAGACAGATAGACGGACGGACGATAGATAGACAACAAATAAATAGATGGATATGAGATTGATAGATAGATAGATAGATAGATAGATGGATAGATAGATAGATAGATCATAGACAGACAATAGATAGACAGATAATAGATAAATAGATGGATATGAGATAGATAGATAAACAATAGATAGATAGATAGATAGATAGATAGACAGACAGACAGAAAGACAGATGGATATGAGATAGATAGACAGATGGATATGAGATAGATAGATAGATAGATAGATAGATAGATAGATAGATAGATAGATACAGTGGTGCCTTGGATTACTAGCATAATTCGTTTCGGGACTATGCTTGTAATCCAAATCTACCCTTAAACCAAAGCAAATTTTCCCATAAGAAATCATAGAAATGCAGACAATTGGTTCCACACCCCAAAAATAATCATTTATTATTCGGAATAACATGTAAAACTAATGAAACAATCATTCAGAAACAGAATATGTGGTATTATAAGTTACTGTACAGTAATGGAGAGGATGGGAAACACGAGGGCTGACAGAGACTGCAGGGAGCATGAAGGAATGAGCAGGACAGATGTGCGCCCATGCATGCAGCACTCTCTGTCCGGGGAGAGAGGGGTTACAGCTATGGACAGATTACCCCCCACAGTCCTGTCCCCTGATGTAAGCCCCAGCCTGAAGTGGATCTGCTATGATTTGGAAGGTAAGGGAGACTTCCTGGGTCAGAGTACAGGGCTGTAGACCGCGCTATGTAGACCATGCCCCTCCACCACTCCCCCTCCCACCCAGTACAGGGAGCTCCTAAACCAAAACAATGCTCTTAAACCAAGTCAAAATTTGGAAAAACTGTGAGCCCTTAAACCAAGTTACTCTTAAACCAAGGTACCACTGTATATAGATAGATAGATAGAGAGAGAGAGAGAGAGAGAGAGAGAGAGAGAGAGAGAGAGAGAGAAATCCAATTAGATTAGAACTTTCACTTATATTCCTCTATACCAGGGGTACTCAACAACTTTTAGTGAAGGTCCACTTACTGGGGTCTATTGTCAGGTGAAGGTCCGAGCTGAACATCAGTAGGAAACGTGTTTTGTTACTTTGTCACAAACGTTCAACTATTTATATACAGAATTGCTGCTTATTAGCGGGAAAATTGGCATTTTTTTCTCTCTCACCAGGCCTTTGATATTAGGTACAAAGGGGGTGACTGCCCTGGTAGTATATAGCCCCCCTGTTGCTCCCCCAGTAGTGTATAGCCCCCCCTGTGCGCTCTCCTTCAGTAGTATATAGCCCCCTGTTGCTCCCCCAGTAGTATATAGCCCCCCTGTGCGCTCTCCCCCTGTAGTATATAGCCCCCTGTGAGCTCCCCCCAGTAGTATATAGCCTCCCCGTGCGCTCTCCCCCTGTAGAATATAGCCCCCTGTGAGCTCCCCCCAGTAGTATATAGCCCCCTGTGCGCTCTCCCCCTGTAGTATATAGCCCCCTGTGCGCTGTCCCCCAGTAGTATATAGCCCCCTGTGAGCTCCCCCAGTAGTATATAGCCCCCCCTGTGCTCTCCCCCTGTAGTATATAGCCCCCTGTGAGCTCCCCCCAGTAGTATATAGCCCCCGTGAGCTCCCCCCAAGTAGTATATAGCCCCCCTGTGAGCTCCCCCCTGTAGTATATAGCCCCCTGTGAGCTCCCCCTGTAGTATATAGCCCCCCATGCGCTGTCCCCCTGTAGTATATCGCCCCCTGTGACCTCCCCCCAGTAGTATATAGCACCCCTGTGCTCTCCCCCCAGTAGTATATAGCCCCCCTTGTGCTTTCCCCCTGTAGTATATAGCCCCTGTGAGGTCCCCCCTGTAGTATATAACCCCCTGTGCTCTCCCCCCAGTAGTATATAGCCCCCTCAGTAGTATATAGCCCCCTGTGAGGTCCCCCCTGTAGTATATAGCCCCCTGTGCGCTCCCCCCAGTAGTATATAGCCCCCTCAGTAGTATATAGCCCCCTGTGAGGTCCCCCCTGTAGTATATAGCCCCCTGTGCGCTCCCCCCAGTAGTATATAGCCCCCTCAGTAGTATATAGCCCCCTGTGAGGTCCCCCCTGTAGTATATAGTCCACCTGTGCGCTCTCCCCTTGTAGATGCCCCCCAGACAGAAAAAAAAAATAACAAAAACAACTCACCTAGCACCTCGTTCCCCGCTGCGGCTGTCTTCTTCTCTTCCCGTCGGTCCGGCCCCTGGCTGATACGCGCTCTGTAGGGATGTCCCGGGGATTCCCCAGCAGAGCGCGTACACTGAGGTCTGTGGTGCGCGCTCTGCTGGGGAATCCCCGGGACATCCCCAGAGAGCGCGTATCAGCCGGGGGCCGGACGGACACTGCCCCCAGCCCCACAGGCGTACTGACATCTAAGGACAGTACGCCTATGGGGCGGGAGGCAGTGCGATGGGGAGCGGGACGGACCGGATCCGGGGCGGTTAGGAGGTCTGGCCAGGGGTCCGGACAGCTGGCCTCCGCGGTCCGGGTTCGGGTCCAGTCCAAAAACATCAGCAGCAGCAGCAAATTTCTTAAAGGGCATGTGTCACTTAAATTTTATTTTACTAATTAGAGTTGGATACTAAAAATGGTTCTTTTATTCCAATCCGTTTTTATTTTCGGACACAAATTTTTTTTATCTGACTTTGTTCATTGTTATGGGGGCTGCCATCTTGCCTTGGCTGTTCTTAACAGCATTTAGTGACATGCAAAAACACATGGACATAGATGACAATAGACAGACTCTGTCCCCTTGAGATGAATGTGAAACATTACTTAGCGCACTCTGTCACCTGTGAAGGGATCCGCAGGGAGCTGCTATTGTCTAATACTGATGTTATCTATCTACTGGCGTCACATGTCGCTGCAATGACAAATAGATCACTTTACAGCAGCCTCCTCTTATCACCACAGACACAACAGGAAGTCTCAGCTTAGTTTTAGACCCAGTGGTGAGAATAAAAAGTTCAATATCTTAGGATTATTTTCCAACATAGATGGAAAAATTTAAATGGAAAATGAGGAAAAAAAAGTCACTAAAAATTCTTAAAAAATGTGTTTAACATTATTTAACCAATGTCATTTTCTGAAAACTTTAAAGTGACCATATAATCTACCCACAATTCTATCACATGGATAAAACTAGAATTCTCCATAGAACACTGTGGACAGAGCAATAAAGTTCCTAATAAGCACAATGCTGGATGATGATCCTTATGGGCACTGTAATTGTAAAGTCTGAAGGAATTCCTAATGAATCTCATTACTAAACTTGATACCTGATTACCACTCAGGGACTTCTACTGTATTTCCAGGTAACAATGTGATTAAATACTAAAACAAAATGCGTCTGGACGGTGGCTGTAAAGAAGATAAGGAGACACTTAGGACCCTATTACAGAGGGCAATTATTGGGCACATAGGCTGATATCACCCTGTATAATTGACCTGCCGAACAAGCAAACACTTCTTCGTCCGCTGATTGTGAAGTTTAAACCTGCTAAAATAGATTGTCAGTCTTTGATGTGCTTTTTCCCACTGTCATCATTGAGACTTTGAATAGCCATACCAAATCCACTTTTATGGTAGCTTCACACACAACGTATCGCAGCAGATTTTCTGCTGCAGATCCGCAGCAGCTCCGCTGCAGATTTGATCTAAATAACTGAACACAGTATCAAATCTGCACCATCAATTCTGCTGATCCTAAGGCACCCTAAGGGTGTGTTCACACGTACAGGATCTGCAGCAGATTTGATGGCGCAGATTTGCTTTGAACCTGCAATTTCAAATCTGCGCCATCAAATCTGCCGCAGATCCTTTATGTGTGTAAGCACACTAAGGTATATTAGGTGCAGATATGACATGGTTTTGATAAGTTTTTTTAATGGGTCAAAGAACAATTCAAAAACTTTTTTTTTATCAAGTGGGGGAGACTTACAAGCAACAAGTTAATTAAAAAAAAAAAAAAAGATCTAAAATCCTTTCTGCACTGAATTTTGATGAAGCCATTTACATTTTCCACTTTAAAATACTGTATAAACATAACCTTGAAGTGGTTGTCTGGTCTTTATTATGTACAGTAAAGGTACTATTACACAAAGCGATTTTTTTGACGATTAGCAAACTCAAACGACCGGTATGGCGAACGACCTGAAATCGTTCACACAGTTACAAAGAACGATGCTTGTTACTTATGATCATTATTGCGTTCGTCCTGTCGTTGCTACTGTGTTTGCCGCTACTGCGAATGACGTCTTATTACATGCAAACGATTTGCAAACAATCTCTACTATTAGTGTCTACTATTACACTAAACGATTATCGTTCAAATCCAAACGATTTAACAATTCTTCGAATGATAATCAGTTTTTTTTTTTTTTTTTTTAAAGTATCAAAATGGATTTTTTTTTTAACAATGGAAGTCTTTGGAAAAACAGATCCAAAACAGATACACAAAAATGCATCAATTTTTTTCCCCATTAAACGCATCCGTTAAATAGACAGCAAAAACGTAACGTGAACAGAACCTTACACACAAACATGGTCAAAACTTTTGGGTTTTTTTTTTAATGAAAGTCAATGGAAAAACGGATCCAAATGAATGCACACAAACGCACTTTTTTTCAACAGGTCCGTTAAACAGACAGCAAAAATAGAGTGTGAACTTGGCTGCTTTTCAGCTTTTTTAAATTAAGGCCGAGTTGTTATGTATGAATACAGCTTGGTAGTAGGGCCTACAAGAAGTCTGAGGGGATCAGGGACACACCTCCTACAGGTCCAGGCTGCTGTTCTCTCCCACTTTACTGCACCTCTGCCTCCTCTGATTGGCTGCTGTATAAACACACAAGCCCATCACAAGTACAAAGGGATGTGAGAGCTTGTAGTACACTTACAGTACAGCAAGTGCTAAATTATCATAAAGTACAGATACTAATCAGGTAATTTGGACATGAGGACCTCTCCCTGGCTGAACTACTTGATCGCATATCGTACTGTCACATTGTAACAGCAGCTGCCTTCCCAGAAGGGAGCAATAAGCCTGAAGCAAATTGCTTTCTCCAAGAGAACAGGGTCCCTTGGGTGACCCATTTTTAGTTTTGTGTATAGTCTATAATGCATTAGGTACGTAACACATGAACTAGAGTTTACAGAGGTGCTTGAAGGTCCCCTTTCAATTACGGTAGAAATAATTCTGGAAAGATTCAGATTTTTGGTTATAGATGTAGATGTGACACTTATGAGTTGGGAATATGAAGACCTGCGGTGCCTGGGTAATGAAAGAGTATTTTATCACTGCTGTGACTTAGGGCTGTATGCACAGTCTACAGAGGAATATTAAATATGTTTGAAAAGTTCCCATCAAAGGAACAGAAAGATGTATTGGCAGAGCGAGCTCCTCAAAGTGACTCAGCACCGTGGTAATGATAATTGTGTCTCATAGACGTCTGACTGTGAATGAGCAATGATACTATGTGGCATAACAAAGTGTCTATGAAGCAGACCAGCCAGTTGGAGCAGAAGGGCTTCACAGTCACATACATTTATTTTCATGGATCTCTTTTTTTCCTGTGTGCCCCCGGCATTCTATGCGAGAGATCTGTTACCAAGTATAGATGGAAAGAGAGTGATCAGACAGAGCGGTAGGGTTACCCTTTTATGTTTATGCTTAAAGGGCTATTGCACTTAAAGGGGTTGTCTGTTTCAGTTAACTATTTTTGTCATGGCCGGTATCCCAAAGCTGAACACAAGAGGTTCCACATAGTCACCTGTCACATGGTGCCTACTAACTCCAATGGATGTCAGTGGTTATATAGAGCCAAGAGCCATGTGGGATTAAATAAGAAAAAAAAAAAGTCAGGATTATATATATTTATAGGCAATGTATATAGGAACTAGCTTGATATTTTGTCAAGATCTAGTGAAAAAGCTAAGGTATTGTGAAATATGATACGGCTCTCAGGAGTTCTGTGGCCCACGTATGACCAAGTTGTGGTTTCAAGTTTTATAAGACCACAAAATTCCTCCTCCATACTTAATGGCTTTAAAGGTCTCACAGGAGAAGGATTTATCCCATTATTTCCCCCCATACTGTGTATCTTATCATCTTAATCCACTTCATATGCTGTTCAGGAACAATCCAAGCACAATGTCTGACTCGCCTGGAAGTCAATAAAAATAGATATATCAAATCATTTTTTATGTTCTCAGTAAAGCATCACTATTTTTATATGTGGTTACAGGAAAAGCTCCAGAACCCACCACCTGTGATTTAACAGGATTATAATAGAATAAATCATATTCTAATACACATTGAGATTAATACACATGTAATAATTTACATTCAGTGACTTTACTGTGCCATCACTTTGAGTTGCGGATAATAAAAGGTAGTGGAACAGATTTACTAGTGTCCGCGAAATGTATCATACAGTATGAGCCAGTGTAGAAAATGTGTAGCATCCTCAGACTTTCTAGTCTATGTTCATTCTGGCTGGGTTCACACTACGTATATATTTCAGTCAGTATTGTGGTCCTCATATTGCAACCAAAACCAGGAGTGGATTAAAAACACAAAAAGGATCTGTTCACACAATGTTGAAATTGAGTGGATGGCCGCCATTTAATGGCAAATATTTGCTGTTATTTTAAAACAACGGCTGTTATATTGAAATAATGGCCGTTATTTACTGTTATATGGCGTCCATC
This sequence comes from Dendropsophus ebraccatus, assembly GCF_027789765.1. Taxonomy (NCBI): domain Eukaryota; kingdom Metazoa; phylum Chordata; class Amphibia; order Anura; family Hylidae; genus Dendropsophus; species Dendropsophus ebraccatus. The sequence continues at coordinate 166,664,356 of NC_091455.1, forward strand.
CACTCAATTTCAACATTGTGTGAACAGAGCCTTTCTGGGTTTTCAATCCACTCCTGGTTTTGGTTGCAATATGAGGACCACAATACTGACTGAAATATGCTGTGTGTGAACCCAGCCTCTAAGCGTAAGGAGCATTTTACACAAGCTGATTGTCAGCAAGGGGCGTTGTGATGGTGCGTTTACACAGACAGATTATCTGACAGATTTTTGAAGCCAAAGCCAGGAACAGACTATAAACAGAGAACAGTTCATAACGGAAAGACTGTGATTTTTCCACTTTTCAAATCCTTTCCTGGCTCGTGCTTTAAAAATCTGTCTAATAATCTGTGTAAATGCACCATTGGAAATGCTCCTTCGGCTGATAATCGGCCCATGTAAAGGTTTTAGCCATCAGCTAAGGAGTAAGTTAACCATCCAATCCTTGGCTCATAGCGATAAATTTTGCTGCCGCACAAATGATGTTATCGGTCACACATCTTGTGTATACAGGAAATGTGCGGCCGATAGCATAGTTAAATGACCCAACCGTTCAATTAATTGTGTCTTTTAAAGGCACTGCAAATGAGTGCCGATCTCACTGATTTGGGGTCGTGTAAAAGGGCCCTAAGGATCCCTTGCACATTTTGTTAATTTGTTAACTTTATCTGCAATGACAGACCCACAAATATAGACATAATGTGGATCAATTCATTTGTATGGCCCCATACACTCATCTGTACGGGTTACTGATCTGTGTTGGGGTCCTGATCCGTGCCGAAAAAAACTAAACAAAAAAAAAAAAAATGTGCGGGCCATAGTTGCGGCACAAATTATTGAATGAAGAGGTTCACGCCAAGGCAGACAGGTTGCGGGTGCATGTCCGTAGTTCTCTCTGTAGCTGCAGCTACGGGCAAGACCGTGGATGTGTGAATCTGGCCTAAGAGTCCCTTAACACAGGCAGATAGCTGCACAATATGAGCGCTCGCTGAGAGAACCCTTCAAAAAGGCCCAATAATTGGCAGTGATTGGCCACCCAAGCATCTGTTTCTTGTATCGTTCATGACACCAGTGTTGTGCTTTTGGCAATGGTTTTCAACAGTGCGGCAATCGGACCACACTTTACTGTAGAAGACACAAATGCAATAATGTGCATCTCTCGTGCTAGAACTTATGTATTAAAAAACAATGTAGCTTATAGCACCAATTTTGATAAATATGTTGGATTTTTCTGTCTAGCTTTGTCAAATTGAATAATACATTTTAAATTCTATTTAACCCTTTAATAGCTAACAGCATAATCAATAACATTTCTGGATCTGAAAAGGAGAAGGGTTTCACCCATATTTTACAATGTTTGCAGCATTAAATAGAAGATGTTTCTACAAAACGGTATCTGAATTAATATTCTATGATCAGACAAGACTACGCTGTAAGCAGATAAGCAGACACGATAAAAGGGAATGTAGCGGCAATTTGTGGAGCGCTCTAGTCCTTGCACCTGCTGAGTGAGCTTCAGTAAACAAACAGATGTGTAATTTCAGATAATATAAGAAACATTAAGTCACATATCTTTCCGCCTTGAACAGAAATCAAGATGAGATCTCAATAAAAGACAAGCAAAACAAATGCACTGCTACTAAATGCTTAATAATCATCCACACTGAAATCACCCTATAAACCATTATCATGTGTATGATGCCACATTAACCATGGAGCTGCTAGAGGATGGGGATTTAGACTGTAGCCTCCACAAAATTCACAGAGAATCTCATTTACAGCCAAAAAATTAATTCTGCTCTATAAAAGATATAAAGTTAAAGTTTCAGAATTTTCAAGATTAAAACGGCAAGGCTGGGAATATTACTGCAGCTAGATGACCGATTGTCATTACTTGTCCTAATATTGTTTAAAGGAAACCACAAGCAACATGAAACAGAGACTGGAGTAACTCTGGCGTAACTAGCCATCTGGGCGGTCCAAGAATGTTGCTCCCTGCCCTACTGTGCTTGACTCATTCATCTCTGTGTATATGTATAGGGAAAGAGCTGTCAACCTAGGAAAAGCTGACTGGGATTAGCGACATGACTACTTATCCCAATCTTGGGCAGTTTCAACTATAATTTTTTGAAAATCCCATAGCATTTTACTGTGAACTGTCACAGTTTGAGGTAATGAGGAATCCTGTCTCTGTTCCATGAAACTTATTTACGTCAATGGAACTGAGCTGTATTTCCACACAAACTGAGGAAAAGAGTGGTGCTGTTTCTAGAAGAAAGTAGCTACGTTTTTCTAGTCTAGTCTAACCCCTTTAAGAGAATAAAAAACTAACCATATACTAATCTAAAGTCAAGTCACAGTGAAACCGTCTGAGGAACTAAGGACTAAAACATTGTTCAAAAAATCTCATACAAGGTCTTTGAATGGACAGTAATTATTCAAAAAACTTATAGCTAATCTTAAAATGCGTGTACAGTTTTAGCAACTAGAGGACTCTCTTCAGCTGAATTTGCTGTTCACTGCCTGTTGTTAGACTCAGACCATCTCTGGTAACAGAGACACCAAGACAGACTGTGGGAAGCTGGCGTAGGACAATGCTTATCTGAGGCTGCCCCCAACTACTCATACAGCCAGTGCCTCAGCTCTAAACTACAGGATCTCTGCAGATGCAAGTAAGCCAGCTCCTGCTTTATTGTGGCCAAATAACTAGAGATGAGCAAACCTGCCGAGGTTCGGGTTCGTATGAACCTGAACTCTCGGCTTCTGATTCCCGCTGTCTGCCGACTCCGTGGAGAGGGTGGATACAGCCGGAGGACCGCTTGGAAAACTGGGATACAGCCATAGCCATAGGCTGTATCCCAGTTTTCTAGGCAGTATTCACCCTCTCCACGGAGCGGGAAGAGAACGGGAATCAGAACCCGAGAGTTCCGGTTCATACGAACCCGAACCTCGGCAGGTTCGCTCATCTCAACAAATAGCTTCTTGCACAGTTAGTTAAGGAAGTCAGGCACCTTCAAAAACTGATGGACAAACAATCATTACTGTGTTCTCTATGGGGAGAGAAGGGTTATGCCACAGCCAAAGACCTCTGGCTGCGGCTTATCTCTCCTAGATCAAAGAGGTCTGACAACACTGAGTTGCAGGTACGGTCAACAAAAGTCTAAGATGTATGTGGACCTTCTTACTCGTGTTTCCTCTGTTATTTGTCTGTGTATGTGAATTTTCACTTGCTTAAATGACTCTGCGTTGTTGCTATGAGGCAGTAAGTCTTCTGGATCACCATGCACAAAAACACTCCAGAAGACAAATATAGCATATAAAAAGGCAAGGTAATACATGCAATATAATCCTGTGTAGACTACATCTCAGTCTGTATAGGAAGAGGGGGCAGGAAGTACAACATAGAGCAGTGCTGGCAGAGAGGTTCCCGTCCACTAAAAAACAGAGTACTGCAAAGAAAGAGGGCAATGAACTAGGGGCAAGATTACAGCCCATGGCTCTACAGACACAAAAATATTTAACAAATAACAATGGGCATTTGAAAAAAATGTTTAAGGTCACATGCATTATACACTAGTGATACTTAACATACGCATCCATATTCTCAAGCTATACATGCTAATAATGATAATACGGTAATAAGGACATTGTTGGATAGCTTAGCGCATGTAATATACTGCAGTGAATGATCCCAGATGCCACTGAATCTGATTTCTGGAAATCATCACCTCTGCTCAGGGTAATGCATGTAAAAGCTTTGTAACAATGTCTTAAGCAGACAAGAGCCATTCAGCTTAATGATCTTTGACATGTGATCTCTGATTTACTCATGAAGCAGCGAACCTTGCTCCTGCCCGTGTGTGTCCGACATATGTTCTCCAGCTGACATTTATTAATTACAGTACCATCAGAACATTTCTTAGAAAGCAGATTTTTATTTTCATACCAAAGGCTTTCACCATCTTTATGCTACGTTTTAAGAGCTATTTATGTTTGCCTTTTATACATGATAGGTTCTTAATCTGTGATGTGTGTACTCAAGGGCGCAACATGCCGAGGCTATAAGGGTACTTGCAATGTCTTCATGCTGTGCTTTTAATAGTAATACTGGAACGCATGGTCTTGATGGATCCCATAATCCCAAATATTTTTCACAGTATTCGTCATCATGTAATGCGATTTGTAATAAGATCTAATTATAAATAAAAGAATGAATTTAAATAAATGTTCAAGTGACCCTCTATCTATACCGGAAAATCATGCGTCTTCATTAGAATATGCAGTTTATGTTCACTTCCAGCTTTATGGACCAGCTCTATAAATGATCCGCCTATGAGCATTGCACAAAGCGGTGCAAAGTAGCATGACATATTGATGGCAAACTGCGAAACCAAGATAAGCCTCCCTTTGTTCCCATACAATGGCACAGAATGCCTTGGAATGAACCTTTGCTTTGGCGATGCAGGATAATGTACAGGGAACACATGGAGATCTATGACATCTCCCCTCTCTCACCATGAATCATGGAGGTTTATGTTCTTTACTTTCTCAAACTATAGAGGGATTTTATTGTCTTCTCAAATTAAAGAGGTAACTGATATGGCATCAAGAATTACTAAAAAAAAACTGGTCTGGAAACAATAAGTGGTCCCATCTCTTACCACAGCCCTGGCATAGTAAAAAAATATTCAGAAATTACCACTGTATTAAATGAATGGTGTCTTTTAATGCTGTATGCACTGGTAGCCAATAAGCATGGTATAAAATAATGAACGTGCAGCTTATCTTGTCCCTGCAGCACTATCACACACTGTTGGCCAGATGCTGGAGGCATAACTACATTATATACGGTATTTTGAGATGTAAAAGTACCTTTTCCTTTATTTGCTATACGGAGCTGAGAATATAATGGAATTTGTGCCAAAGTTTTAGGATTACATTAGCTTAAGATTTATTGTCAGAGCTTCTTTACATAAATTGTTTAAGGTTACACAACCCACATAATATTATAGCTCAATATCAATCAGTAAATTCCACATAAGTTTCTACTAGTGACAGATAATATTACATTCATTAGTTCAATCAAGGGTCACACAGTGAGCCTGGCATGCAGACAGCCTGGCTTATTCCAATGCAAAATTCCAATACTGAGTCCTTTCGTTGTAAAAAGATTGTTAAATTTTTAGATTTTCCATTATAAATGTAACATGCAATAAGTTACTGGTTTAGATTCCGGTTACACACGGGAGTGGAGTCTTTAGCCCGCTCCCAGTATGTAGAAACTGGTCTTCAACTGCTAGGGTGTACCAGGTCATCCCATTGGTACCAGTATGGTTAGCAGCTAGCCTAGCAGACCAGATGGTACCAATGCGTGGAAACAGTAGGGCAGGTAGGCATAGTTATCAGTCCAAGTCATACACAAGAGACTCAGAATGGTTCCCAGGGAGGAGGCAGTGACATAGTTAAGTGCAGATAGATGGTCAAAGACAGGCAGAATCTCAATCCAGGAAAGGGGGATGGGTTGGGATATACAAGATATCAGGATCAGAACAACTTAACCGGGATTCAGCAACACTCATACACCGCATGATGGACGGATCTCCCTACATAGGCAATGCCCAGCATGGAAAGGTGGAGGAAGATTACCTATGTCCACACTGTGGAGGAGCATGTGACCAGCCCCTATAGGCCCAACCTATTAGTGCAGGAGAATGGCGGCACCTAAGCGGGGCATGGAGCCGGCAGGGAATATGGCTCCGGTGGGAACGACACAAGTATTAGCAGCAAGGCGCATGGATCTGGAGTGGAGAGACACGGAGCGCTGACAGGCACCCACCGCCATTATAATAAATAATCACTATACTAAACCTCAATAGTAACCAGATTGCAGTGCAGGTCATCTGCATTAAAAACTAAAGTAAAATATAACGTCTAATAGAAAAAAAAAAAAAAAAACAGCTCAGATCAGATACCAGACGATTTCCCACACACATGATTAACCGAAAACAGATTCTGTCTGAAAGGACAACGGAGAGCGAAGCCTTAGATTCTGCTCTGCACTTTGATCACTGTAAACATTCATGCATCAAAGCAAGTAGCATCAGAGAAAGCAGCGGTCCGGAATGAACTACGTAATATCAAGGAGCAGCCACTTTAAAGAAAGCTTCCCCCTAATAATAACCTTCACTTATTTCTTCTGTCAAGAAATTAAAAACTATTTTGAGCCCATTCTTAGCTATGAATGTGATAACAGAGAATGAACTAGATGGAAAGGATGAACGTGAAAACACATGTCATCTGGATAGACATATGCTAATAGCAACATGTGAAACTGCCACCAAAATTATAATTCAGGAAGGAAGCTTAGCACATGAATTATGTAGAAAGGAAAATCACTGGTATTTCTGTCATGGTGGCGCTCATATATTTAGAGAAACTTATACTTCCAGTGCAACTTTGTTTTATCTGATGAAGAGGACGTATGTCTTCGAAACGCGTCATATTTGTGCTATATTAAATATATTTTTCACTATATTAAATTCATTTATTTAAGCTTTCGGCCACTCCTCTATGTGGACAGCGCTGACCGTGAGTACCTTAATTCCTTTTTATTTTATTCACTTAGTCTATTCCTAGGCACAGGCCCAGCCTAAAGCACTGGAGGCGGGCCCACTGGTCCCCAGTGTGACGCCGCTCCATTGATTCTTATAGAGCCGCGGCACAGAGGGGAGGGAAGATTGTCACAATGGTTGCGGGCACAGCTTCAGTGCTTCAAGCCAGGTTGTGCGCAGGAATACACCGGCACTATGCAAGGGATATGGGTGGCAGTTAACTAAAAAAAAAAAAAAAAAGGATTGCAGCACCGGCATCCCTGCGCCGGCGACAGTCTATTGATGTATAAATCTAAGGTCACACAACGTATTTTTTTAATTAATCACAGACGTTATTGCACTTTGCAACAACGGCTGTGATTAATTCAAAAGATACATTGCATTGACAATGAATGGAATCCCGGACGGTGTGTATACACATAGTATGTCAGTTTTGTGCGGCTGCTATTCATTGAATAGTGGCCACACAACCCTGACAGTGCACACAATGGAGAGTGCAGCTGTGCGTCACACAGAGATGCGTCTGCATCCCAAATCAATACAAATGATGTTTATCCGGCTGGTACTGCATATATATATATATATATATATATATATATATATATATATATATATATACACATATACACACTACCGTTCAAAAGTTTGGGGTCACCCAAACAATTTTGTGTTTTCCATGAAAAGTCACACTTATTCACCACCATACGTTGTGAAATGAATAGAAAATAGAGTCAAGACATTGACAAGGTTAGAAATAATGATTTGTATTTGAAATGACATTGTTTTTACATCAAACTTTGCTTTCGTCAAAGAATCCACCTTTTGCAGCAATTACAGCATTGCACACCTTTGGCATTCTAGCTATTAATCTGTTGAGGTAAGCTGGAGAAATTGCACCCCACGCTTCTAGAAGCAGCTCCCACAAGTTGGATTGGTTGGATGGTCACTTCTGGCGTACCATACGGTCAAGCTGCTCCCACAACAGCTCAATGGGGTTCAGATCTGGTGACTGCGCTGGCCACTCCATTACCGATAGAATACCAGCTGCCTGCTTCTGCTGTAAATAGTTCTTGCACAATTTGGAGGTGTGTTTAGGGTCATTGTCCTGTTGTAGGATGAAATTGGCTACAATCAAGCGCTGTCCACTGGGCATGGCATGGCGTTGTAAAATTGAGTGATAGCCTTCCTTATTCAGAATCCCTTTTACCCTGTACAAATCTTCCACCTTACCAGCACCAAAGCAACCCCAGACCATCACATTACCTCCACCATGCTTAACAGATGGTGTCAGGCATTCTTCCAGCATCTTTTCATTTGTTCTGTGTCTAACAAACGTTCTTCTTTGTGATCCAAACACCTCAAACTTGGATTCATCCATCCACAACACTTTTTTCCAGTCTTCCTCTGTCCAATGTCTGTGTTCTTTTGCCCATCTTAATCTTTTTCTTTTATTGGCCAGTCTCAGATATGGCTTTTTCTTTGCCACTCTGCCCTGAAGCCCAAAATCCCGCAGCCGCCTCTTCACTGTAGATGTTGACACTGGTGTTTTGCGGGTACTATTTAATGAAGATGCCAGTTGGGGACCTGTGAGGCGTCTGTTTCTCAAACTAGAGACTCTAATATGCTTATCTTCTTGCTTAGTTGTGCAACGCGGCCTCCCACTTCTTTTTCTACTCTGGTTAGAGCCTGTTTTTGCTGTCCTCTGAAGGGAGTAGTACACACCGTTGTAGGAAATCTTCAATTTCTTAGCAATTTTTTCGCATGGAATAGCCTTCATTTCTAAGAACAAGAATAGACTGTCGAGTTTCAGATGAAAGTTCTCTTTTTCTGGCCATTTTGAGCGTTTTATTGACCCCACAAATGTGATGCTCCAGAAACACAATCTGCTCAAAGGAAGGTCAGTTTTGTAGCTTCTGTAACGAGCTAGACTGTTTTCAGATGTGTGATCATGATTGCACAAGGGTTTTCTAATCATCAATTAGCCTTCTGAGCCAATGAGCAAACACATTGTACCATTAGAACACTGGAGTGATAGTTGCTGGAAATGGACCTCTATACACCTATGTAGATATTGCACCAAAAACCAGACATTTGCAGCTAGAATAGTCATTTACCACATTAGCAATGTATAGAGTGTATTTGTTTAAAGTTAAGACCAGTTTAAAGTTATCTTCATTGAAAAGTACAGTGCTTTTCCTTAAAAAATAAGGACATTTCAATGTGACCGGAAACTTTTGAAATATATATATATATATATATATATATATACAGTTTTCTCAGAAACACATTTAACTAGAGAACAATACCACAGATTTTGTTTTTAGTCCTGATTGTTCTTCCATAGAAGAGAGCATTCATTCTAAGGGTGGTATTACACGAAGCGATTTTTTTCAATTAACGATTAACGATAAACGATCTCCAACGATCGCAATAGCGGTTGCCTAATAATCGTTCATTTTACTACACGGAAAGATTATCGGTTATATTGGAGCAACAAAATTCAAGAACACTCCCCTTTCAATTTGCGAATGAACAGGGAACGGCTAACGACATCTTATTCAAACGAACGATGTGCGAACGATGTGTAAAAGACAAACGATAAAAATAGATCCAAAACCTATTAAACGACCAACGACCAATCGTTCGTCGTTTAATCGTTGTCTACTATTACACTTAAAGATAATCGTTCAAATACGACCGATTGAACGATTATTCGAACGATAATCGCTTCGTGTAATACCACCCTAAGACCATCAGGTACTGTCACATCACTGCCATAACTTTATCCTACTGCAAGTATTTGAAGGTTTTCATTTTGCAGCCCTGCCCTGATAGCTGGAACGTGGTCAGAGTCAGCCACCTGCCGACTGCCATTTGTTTTCACTGTCAGCCCTTATCTGAGCCAATGGTCATGGCACCGGGCCAAACACTAGTACTACGCCAGTCTGTACTTTACACTTAGCACTGACACTAATGGCAGCCTGTAAACAGTGCCTGTAGAATGATCTTCGCACTTACACCGCCATCCCATGGACCGCTATTACAATGCTTAAACAAGGATGGTTCACTTGCCATTTGCAATGAAAATAAACATGGATTCACCACATGAAAGGTGTTTACTGGAGACGGCACGCACTGAACTTTTTATCCTCAGACTGTAGCGACTGTAAAGCATAAGGTTATAGGCTGTTTACACACAATATAAAACCCCTAAATGAAAGGAGCTATTTCACTTTACTAAGCGATTCCATAAAGGAGTCTACATTTTCCTGAAATTACATCCTAATAAACTGCTAGCTATAAAATATAAAATAGGAGAACGATCTTTCTTATTGCAAACTACATAAACAACCGAGTCATGCTGTATCCAGCGGTATGACATGCACGCTGATAATGGTATTCATCTTTCTAACTCTATTATATGCATACAGTCATAATCATAGAATTAGATTTGTTACGGTTGTGCCATGACATGACTGCACTATACAGAGGATCGAGGGTTTGCTATTGTATTGTATGATTTGTGTTAGGGATTTTTGCTATCATCTGTAATGTTTATTATTGTGAACACATAGATAAAGTGATCCACTAGATCTCATCTTTGTCTGATTTACACAAATAAACGGGATTGCTATCAACTTTTTATGTAAATTTTATCCACTCTCCCATTATGTAGGTAAAAGGAATGTGACAATCCAAGAACTTATCAATGAGATGGCAGACATGTGAAACCATGTGCACACACAGACGGCAATATATAGGGTAGTCAGAGATCTTCTCTCCTAGGAACTTCATTTCGTGACCATATTTCCCCATTTATGAAGCTACTAGATACTCCATACGGCAATGTTCCCACAACGTTTTTCCCTGGCCGTTTATTAATTTTCAAAATGAAGTCCGTCATTTTGCTGTTTGGCCGCCCGTCAGTGCAATGACAGCTGTTGGTACATTATTCTACTTTAGGTGAACTAATTGAAAACTTTAATTGAAAAGACCATTGAATTTAATAGTAAGGATGGTGAAAGGACAGTGAAAAAAGAAAAGCTGTGTGAACATTAGAACCTATCACCCCTCCCCCTTCCCTGTATCCATCCCCTCCTTGGTTGAACTTGATGGACATGTCTCTTTTTCCAACCGTATTAACTATGTAACAACTAAAAAATAACGTTAGTTGTTTGCAAAAAAAGTCCAAAAATAATTCTCATGATTATTACTTTGCCGTCCGTAATATAATAAACTGCGTGCATTGAACGTCCGTCATTCCACTGACTTCAATGCATTTCACTGAGGTCAACTAAAATGCTGTATAAACAGACACCTTTTTAAAAGAAAAAAGCGGACGCCTTTTCACTTTTTTTTTTTTTTTTACTAAGGGTCCATTTACACAGAAAGATTATCTGACAGATTATCTGCCAAAGATTTGAAGCCAAAGCCAGGAATGGATTTTAAAAGAGAAGAAACCTTAGGCTTACCTTTACGACCCGATCTCAGTTTATAGTCTGTTCCTGGCTTTGGTTTCAAATCTTTGGCAGATAATCTGTCAGATAATCTTTCTGTGTAAATTGACCCTTAGGGTCCTATTCCACGGGCCGAGGAGGGCCCGATCAACAATGTAAACGAGCGGCGATCTGCTAGATCCCGGCCTGTGATTGGCTAAGCGCTCAATCAGCTGAACGGCCATTCTGAAGATAGAGCGCGCAGGACCCGGGGATGAAGACAGCGCAGAGAAGAAGACCTGACAGGTAATGTATGATGCTGCAAGGGCTGCTGCTTGTCAAATCGTCGATCGCCCGCCGTGCACCGCTATTCAACCGCAGCGATGCGCGGTGGGGGAACGATGATTTTAGGTCTGGCCCTAAATGAACGATCAGCAGATGACACGAACATCGGCTGATCGTTCTCTCTATTTCACTGAACGATAATCGGCCGAATCGAGCCAAATGGGGCCGATACGGCCGATTATCGTTACTGTGGAATAGGGCCCTTGGTGTAAAGCTTAGCCTAAAACTGGTTCTCTTCTATAAATGGAGTAAGAGGAAGCAGGTCCGATATCGGACAACCCCACTACAACACTTGTAGTTAGTTTTCCGTTATCTGAGATAGAATAAAGCCTTGCTATGCACTGTAGTGTTGTTAGGGAAGGGGAATGGTGCAAATTTTGGCTCTGCATAGACTGGGGTTTGGGCTGGGACATAATCAATGAGCTTGAGCACTGATAAATATAAGGTTATAGAAATATGAAAGGAAAAAGTAATGTCAAGATTATTCACTAAATGGGAAACACAAGGTATAACTGACATGGAAATGGGTTTAGAAGTATTATTTGACAGCGTAAAATACCCAGGAAGATAACCAAAAGGATGGAAGACAACTGAGGAGTGATCTAGTAACTACGAATAAATAAATATATCAACTGTGAACACAAAGGAAATCTATACCAAAGGAGCATCCTCTACAACTTGTTAGCTATAGTCACTAGAATTGTGGAGAGATGTTGATCCAAGGATTTATTATGTCTGAAGAGAAGAAGGAATTTTTTTCCCGTTAAGATGGAATTGTTTACCTTCCTCTGGATCAACGGTGCAGGGCAGTACACTGAACTGGAGGACATATATCTGTTTTCAGCCCTACAATCTATGTTACTTTGTTATGAATCGTTGAGATGCATCTCATATAACAAATACAGTACTTTATATACTTCCAGTCATATGATCTGCTTCCTAAACAGAGCTATCCCATAAACTGTACTCAGGTAATGGCCCCAAGAGTTGTTTGAGGATGGGTGAAATCTCTCATCTTCCTACTAAGTATGGATTAAACTAGATTTATTTCAGATTTACAGAATATTAGGGCTTTGCTAGATTTCCTAATATTGAAGGGCATGGCTGCGACATGGTGGTACATGTTAGGATTGCAGACGCTTATATAAAGTATCCTGAAATACTGGCCTGTAATGTGATTAATACAGTCGTAGCTCTGGGATGGTAGAAATGAGCCTTGGATAGAGGCCATTGTTACTTTCTTGGCAGCAGCAAGGTTCCAAGTATGAGACTAAGCATTGCTGCATTGCATGATCCAGGAGCCATTATTCACAATACCATAATGTGACATTTGGAGCATTTATCATTTTATTAGGACAATGTACTGCGTAGCCAAGGTGTAGAACCAGTATACGCTAATAATGGTCGGGTATGTTCCTGCCAATGCCAAAATAAACACAACACTGCTATTCATGAATAGTTATGAATGCATTCATTACAGGATGATAGGATAGGTAATAGTGAGTAATTCCTGTGTCTATTGGCAAGGAAACAGAGCCTAAAGGAAACCGTTTGGGAAACTAAACCACCAGTATTCGGTAGCTTCAGTTAAAGGGGTTATCCAGCGCTACAAAAACATGGCCACTTTTTCCCCTCTCTTGTCTCCAGATTGGGTGGGGTTTGGAACTCAGTTCCATTGAAGTTAATGGAGCTTAATTGCAAACCACACCTGAACTGGAGACAATAGAGGGGGAAAAGTAGCCATGTTTTTGTAGTGCTGGATAACGCCTTTAGGTGCCCCCAATGCTACTATATGCACATTCGTAATGAAGAGAGGAAGCCATAAGATAACAGTCTGAGACCCTGGTCCTGGTGACTTGAAGGAGAAGTCTTTTTTTTCAAAAGAGCCAGGGAGGAGGTGGCTGAACCTACCAACATGCACCTACCTCCCCGACTCCAGCACTGGGGTCCACTACAAGGCGAGACCCCGCTATGGGCATTGACTGGCTGAGCGGGCCTTACGTGTCCCAACCCGGCTCTCTGCTCAGACCAAGTCGTGGCCGGGGGACCGTGAACCAGAGCAGAGGACAACGGACCCCAGAGCTGGAGCCAGGTAGGCAGGTGCCTGTTATGTTCAGCCACCTCCTCCCCAGCTCTTTTGGAAAAAAAAATCATGTAGGTATTTGGGACATTAAACCCTAGCTGATAGAACGTGCTGGTTGTTTTGTGTCGCAGAAGAAAGTTAAAGGTTTTTTAGAGCTATCTGACAGATTTGTAATAAGAAAAAAAAATGGCAGAAAAAATGAATACCATTTGATTAATGAGAACCCTAAAATTATACAGCGGTATCAATACCCGGATGTCAGAGATAAGGGTCAGGAAGAAAATACCAAGGGTCAAATACCAATTCTTTTGTTCTTAGGGAAATAAGTTGCCATTGGAAGAGTCTGAAAGCAGCTTACTCATCCTCTCCCCATTGAAAACACTTGCAGTATAAGAAATTATTTTCAATTGCGTATTTATAAGGATTTTGCATAGTTTGGAAAATAAAAGATTTTCTTTAAATGGCTTTTTTTTTATTTAAATAACTTCTCTTAATTAAACTCAACTGTAAGAGTACTATTACACGGAACGATACTATTACTCGGACCAATTCGGACGATTATCGCTCCATGTAATAAATACAACGATCAGCCAATGACAACGATCATCGGCTGATCGTTGATATAGGTTTGGACCTATTTTCATTGGGCGCCAACAGCGCACCATTACGTGTAATAGCGGTGCGCGGCCGGCGACTGACGATATACATTACCTATCCACGTTCCCGGGCTGCTGCTGCGGTCTTCTTCTCCACGAGTCCCGCGCGCTCTAACTTCAGAGTGACCTGTCAGCTGACAGGCCGCCCAGCCAATCACAGGCCGCAGTGGTCCCGGCCTGTGATTGGCTGAGCGGCCTGTCAGCTGACAAGTCACTCTGAAGTTAGAGCGTGCGGGACCTGTGGAAAAGAAGAACGCAGCAGCAACCCTGGAACGTAGATAGGTAATGTATATAGTTAAGCAAAGGCTGCAAGGACATTGGTAACGATGTCCCTGCAGCCCTTGTTTAACGATTATCGGGCCGTGTAATAGGTCCAGTAAACGAGCGGTGATCTAGCAGATCGCTGCTCGTTTATAGGTATTATCGGGCCCCCATCGGCCCGTGTAATACCACCCTAAGAGCCCTTTTACACAGGGCGAGCATTACTAGGAAAGATCATTGCCAACAATCAGCCTATGTGCCCTGTGTAAACAAAGGACCACAACCTACAATCGCAGATTCTAAGGCCCCTATTACACGGGACGAATATCGTGTGAAAAATCGTTATATTGTTCGAATTTAAACAATAATCGTTCTGTGTATTTGCAGGCAACGATCGAAAAATCGTCCGTATGTCGTTGATCGGTGATTTAGATCTGAACCTAAAATTATTGTTAATTAATTGCTGTAATTCCACATTCGTTCACTCAAGTTCCGCATTTTTTCACTAATCGTTCAGTGTAACTGCACATTGTTCATTGTTTTGATGGGATCAGAAGGAACAAACGATCATAGTAACGATCGCAATAACGATCATAGTAACGATCGTAACTAACGTTCTGTGTAATATGGTGAAAGATTTTAGGTTAACGATAAACAATCTTGTTTGCGATGGTTTATCGTTAGTCGTTAATCGTTAAAAATCGCTCCGAGTAATAGGGCCCTAGGTTGAGGACTATGAGCAACTTCTACATAACACATACTGGATACAATACCCCTTCACTAAGAAGTTTAGACTTCCTGCCAGACACAATAATCATTGGCTTTCTTAACACGTGTAAAAACGACATCAAAGTATTTATGGTTCTCATTTCACAGCAATCTTCAGACACATAGCTATTACATGTTACAAGCTGAACAATTTATCCTATGCTTATTACCTGTTATATTTAGCAGGCTGGGGTCATGAGCGATTCTTGCATACTTATGTAGGCTGGGTCAAGAGCAACGGCTGAGAAAGGTTATCTTCAAAGAAGAAAGCTAGAGAATGAAGTCCTCATAATCCTTTATGAGTGATGACAATACTCCAAAGTCGTGATAAAGTGCTTTTAAAGGGGCAGTCTACTTCAATATATACAAAGCTTTGCAGCAAATAATACTCTTGGATGACAAGTGTATCCATTAACTGCTGTGTATACTCAATGCAGATACTGATCTGTATGTGCCTTTGTTATATAAACAATGACTCCGCATATTGCAAAATACTCTGACTTAATGTGATTAGAGTATTTACAGGCAATGTTAAAACTTTGGATCCATGTGTTCCATCCTATGTTGACAGTGAACACTCTTAAGAGTGTGTCAATTTTTAGACTCCTTTTTACGGTATGTATTATCTTGATCAAACTGCAAAGAACCCTTCAAATCAGCTGATCCTGGGGTATGCCGTTAACACTGGATTTTCCTGTACTGCCACCCACAGGCAGGCCAAAGTATAACAGTCCAAAGATTAAAAGAGGTTATCCAGTGAAAATCTTTTTCTTTCAGATCTACTGGTTTTAGAAAGTTATACAGATTTGTAATTTACTTCTATTTAAAAAGCTGCTGTATGTTCCACAGGAAATAGTGTTTTCTTTTCAGACTGACACAGTGCTCTCTGCTGACATCTCTGTCCGAGACAGGAACTGTCCAGAGCAGGAGAGGTTTTCTATGGGGATTTGCTGCTGCTCTGGACAGTTCCTGCCTCAGAGTGGGATGTCAGTAGAGAGCACTGGGTCAGACTGAAAAGAAAACAACATTTTCTGCAGGACTTACAACAGCTGATAAGTACTGAAAGACTTGAGATTTTAAAATAGAAGTAAATTACAAATCTATATAACTTTCTGAAACCAGTTGATTTGAAAGAAAAAGATTTTCGCTGGATAACCCCTTTAAGAGAGCTCTATGAAGTGCTACTAAATGCTATCGATGAGCCTTCACCTTGGAAACATCCAAGTTTTAAGTGTTAGTGATGCTACGAATTCAACGTCATATCTAAAATCAATTAGATGTACTATAGGCTTCCAGCTGTTTTAAAAGGGTTGTCTGCTTCCTAGGGTAGCCTTCTCCAACCTATGGTTCTATAGCTATTGCCAAACTACAACTTCTAAAGGCTATCAAGGCATGATGGGAGTTGCACTTTTGCAATTGTTGGAGTGCCACAGGTTGATGAACACTATTTTAGGTCATGTCCATAAATCAAGGTGATGTAAAGTTATCTAGAAGAAACCTTACTTATAGTGCTAGGGATATACCTGGTACATAAGTTAATAAACCTTATGTATAAACAATGAATCTACTAAACAAAGAACAACAAGTCTATCTGATTTACACAGGTACATTATTACTAAGAAGGAATGTTAGCATTCATACTAAACAAATATAACCCAACTATTATAACTGAATTATTGGCACAAAGCCTATTAAACGACCAATTTCCTAAAATACAATTGATGTGTGATAAAGGATAGGAAAAAAACCATATCGGTCGTTTTAATAACATGATCGAGTGTAAACAGTAATCCCTTCTGCTTAGTTGAATTTCACTGAGGACACATATACTATAACCTACTTACAACTATTGTGTCTCGAGTGTTTTTTTTTAAATTATTATTAAGTTTTTTTTATTCTTCATGTTATCCAAGTGGGATGAACATGACCGAAATCTCTGTAGCATAAAGCTGCAATGTACTGTACAGCAAACCGAAACGCAATGTATTCAGAAGGCGGTAACAGAGACATCATGTTGAGTGGCTGGCAATCTAGACTTACATACCTTACTGCAGAAAACATCAAAGATGTACAAGAACAGAAATAAACAGATTCTACAAAGGAAGAGTGTGTAAGGGTTCTCTTAGAGGGCAGATGAACTGCCTGTGTGAGTGTAGGAAAGTCAGAAGCAAATGTAAGAAACTTTGTGAAATATCGTAGCAAAGAAAAAGGTCCCCATTTCTCCCAAAAGTAAATTTTTTTCTGAAAAACAGAGGAAGTTAAAAGCAGAGACTGTAAAGAAAGTATACAGAGTATTGGATCTCACTCCAGGGCTTAACTAACTCGCTCAGTACTGCTCTATAATGTCCTCCGTGCTGTTGCTGCTGTTTGTTCTTAGGAGGTAATATTAAGAGATGGAAGAGCAGGATCTCCTGTTCTGTGTGTGTAGTGTATGGGAGACATCCTAGACATTAGGCTCCACCCAAAACTCAATGGACAATGGGAAATATGAAATGGAGCCTGCAGAGCAAAAATCTGATGAGAAACTCTATGTATAACTTATAGAATGGCCAAAAATAGTGCTACTTCTCTTGTACACACACAGCTTATCCTGAAAAGTTACCTGATACCTCAAATGATTATTTTTACAATTGTTCAATCAAACCCCTCCATTTACGTGATGATATTTTCAAGAACATTTGGCTTAGATTAGAGATTATTGTAGATGGCAAAGGCCTGTGGAAAGAGCCTGTATGGCAGAGCCTGATATAGTCCTTTACTATGGAGCCATATACCATCCATGCACTTCTGTCCAGACTCTATTGTGAGACACTGTTCCCTAGAAGGAAGGCTTATAAGCTTATTTGCCTACATATGGAGACTGTTACCTTTTTTTGTTGGATTTATACAAACATTGTATCCCTCCAAATAAAACTGAAGGCATATGGAAGCCATAATAGAGGGCTCATACACACCTATACGAAATAAAGCCATAAAGTGGCCTAGGGCAGGGGGGTCAAACTCATGGCCCTCCAGCTGTTACAATACAATTTTCCTCTTGCTTGGACAGCCAAACCCATCCAGGCATGATGGGAAATGTAGTTTTCCCAACAGCTGGAGGGCCACAAAAAGAAATTACTATTGGGGTGAAAATCACACATATTGCTAAACAGGACAGACGTACGCTGGAGTGACGCCATCATGCAGCTCCTACAATGGTGCTGGGCTATAACTGCCCGGCATATATTTTCTTCTCACAAAATCAATTACAGAATTCAATCAGATTTCATTCTGCTCAGAAATGAAATAGTGATAACTTGCTTATGGATGCAGGAATTTATGTCATCATCACTTTCGCTTTTACAAGCTTCATTTTACATTGCTAACCAGAGAAAAGCGGCTGACAAGTGATGACTTGTCACTTTTCACCTAGAGGTGATGGTGCCCGCTGTGACAGCTCCCTGACGCGCTGCCAGGCTCAGGAAGCCATCTGAGGTAACAAACTAAATTTAAATACCGTTTAAATCTGCAGCGTTCTATGTTCTAGAACAGAGGCAATCCATGCATAATTGACTGCTTAGGAAACGGGAAGGATGTCATCCCAATGTGTTTGTTACACTACAGCGGTAAGTATATAAAGATTTGTTTCAGGCAGTTTAAATTCATTTTGTCGGCAACCATACCTGCACACAGCTGGAGCCCATTGTTTTAGTAAAAGCACATTTCTTTCCTCAGGTTTCATTCTAACTTTAAGAAAAACTTCTGAAAGACGACATCAAGCTCACTGGCCACAGCCTCAGCCACCCACCTCAATGCAGCTATACATGATGGAAGGATAAAGGCCCCATTACATGGGGCGATGTAGAGGAGGAAACGACCGCTGTCAGCTATTACATGCGTCGGCAGCACGCGAGTAAGAGCTGCTGGGGGGAGCTGTAGGGGGGGGGGGGGGGGGGTTGGGGGGCTGCCCATGCCACCGTTCCTATTCCTGCAGATCGTTGCTATCTAAGTTATTTGCTTTTGAACATGTTGAAAGACAATGACAGACAGCAATTAGCCGACATCGATAATGTCAGCTAATTGTTGTCTTCTATTACACAAGACTATTATCGGTCGATAATCGTTTCATCTAATAGGGCCTTAAGAGTGAAGCCATCTTTATGGTGGCCAGACTACTGATGCGTGCCCCTTCCTATTCTGGTTTAGTTAAAATCTTCAAGATTTTTTTCAGATATTGACCTCAAATAGGAGCCACTATAAACACCTTTTTCTTTCTCATGGAAAAGAGCTAATTTGCATACTTTTGCTCCCAGAGTGCACTGCCAGGCCTATAATTCCTATGCCAGCTGGCGGTCTCCACAAGGAAAATCAGTGACATACATAAATGGCTCAAATGTATTCACTGCACAGTATGAAAGACTGTGCACAAAATGAATAATTACAATGTTAATAATATATTAAAAGAAATGCTGATATTATGTAGACTTTTAAAGGCTAATGTATAATCCCCTCTCCATAAAGCCTAGGAGAAGAGGAGAGCCTCCAAACTTTGACCTGTCCATACAATAGAGCCATAAACTCCAATATTTCAAGTAAAACATATATTAGGATATTTGGGGGGAATGTAAAATCCCTGGTCATATCACTAATATGGTACATGGTAAATGCTCAATAATGTGCACCCTTTGATGTTTGAAAATGCTGAACAGCAAGGTGCTATTAACAATGGCACATGGGAGGTAGGGGTCCTGTTAAGAACATCTAACCTGTTCAGAACATCTGTTGGCTAGAAATGCAGATGATCTATTGTGCTGTGGCCTTCTGACGCTCCACAGACATTGGGGAGAGAAGGATCCGCCATGTTGGATTTCAATTCCCATTTAGAATATATGCATATTTGGCTGAGCTGAGTGTACATGTGGAGGAGGGATTGAAAAAAAAGCTGCCAATATGTATTTATTGTTATGAGCGAATCTCAAGCATGCTCGGGTTGGTCCGTCTAAATCCAAACATTGCATTTGCTTAACATTGGCTGAAGAAGTTGGATGCAAAACTAAGGATGCCTAGAAAACATGGCCATAGGCTGTATCGATGTTTTCCAGGACTCCCAAGGGCTGCATTCAACTTCTTCATCCACCAGTTATTAAAATGCAGAGCGTTTAGGTTCAGATGAACCCGAGCATGCTCGAGGATCACTCACCTCTATTGATTATCTAACCATACAATGATCTATCCGATGGCAGGTTGTCCTTACACCACCTGCCTTTCATGTAATGTGTATAGAAAACACTGACATATTAGATCACCTCCAGTGTTCAGCAACAACGTATTTCAGCAAGAAAAGGAATAATACAAATGAGCACAAAACCAACAGGTTACAATCTCCTCCAGCAGACTGTGTTTAAGGTTAACATACATACAAATATATTCCACGAAACTGTGGATTTATCTGTAACACAGCAAAAGAAGCTGCCTGTAATGGTTTTCTATGTAGAAAAGCTTCATCGTGACCTTTCGTCCTGCAACTAAAGTTGTATTGATGAAGAAAAATGCAGCATTTGATTGCGTCTAGTGCCTTTAGGACATTGTTGTGTAAATTAGCCGTCTACTACCGTCTACAAGTGATACTACAAGGATGTGGACTGCCGCTCGTCTGGAGGCTGACACTCTCTATGTTCTCTTCAAATGAGGATTTATCTAGAAAGCAAGTGTTTATCCACTCAGCCTGAAATATGAATCAAAGGCAATTACTAAAAGGTCACTTCCCGTATGGAACTTGTCTATCTAGAGCTCGGAATAAGTGTCGCCTTTTTATTTACCAACGGCACAGAATAAGAACATAAAAGCGTCTTCCTCTGTAGCCATCGCTGTCAATTCCTGAGACAAAGGCCGATGCGACTGACACAAAATTAATCTTACTTATGCTTCTAAAATACCAATGCCAACCGTTCTAAAACGCATAAAAAGAACGCCTTATAAAACATACACGGAAAAGGGCAGAAATAAAAGGCTTGTGGCTCTACATATTCCAAAATAAATGCTCCTTGAACTGTACACATATTTGAATAATAACCTGCAGGGGGCAGAAGTCACATATTTATTTGGGTTATTCTGAAAATCTATCCTCAGACGTCAACTGTTTTAAAGTAGCTTGTATCATTCAGCCTACTAAAAGCCAGAAGTATCCTAATGTATCTTAATAAAGAGAATACAGACAGTCAGGTGCTCTTGGTAGAGCTTCACTTTAAGGCTATGTTCACACACAGTATTTCTGCTAAGTATTTTTTTAACCAAAACCAGGAGTGGATTGAAAACACAGAAAGGCTATGTTCACACACTGTTGAAATTTAGTGGCTGGCCGCTATTTAACTATTTCAAAACCACACATTACACATCATTAAATGGCGGCCATCAACCAAATTTCAGTAGCGTGTGAACATAGCCATTGTGTGTTTTTAATCCACTGCTTTTGGTTGAAAACTACTGAGCAAAAATACTGTATGGCAACATAGCCTAAAGGCGTAAAAAGAACTAAATTCAGCACTCCCGGCTAGAAATATCACTAGATGAAGTGTAGCAACCAACTACATGTTGATATATATTAAACGAAGTTGGCTGTGGCAGCTGTGAGCAGCGAGAACATTATGCAGAAAGGCTTCAGGCTAGAAGGAGCTCTAAGCACAAAAGGAGCAGATACTCTCCCCTGACATCATCCATCGGGAAGAATCGACAGGCCACCATACACATAAGACAGATGTCCAGTCCGCCCAAAATCAGTGTGCCCTTTCTTAAGTTGAAAAATGATATGTTTTGTTGCATTGGGGATCATATTGGTTACCATCTAGAGCCCTGACTAACCAAACATAAAATCACAAGGGTTCTGAAACTATCAAAGTAACCAAGAGCAGAAATCTTTAGGTTTAAAGGGGTTATCCACCGCTAAAAAAACATGGCCACTTTCCCCCTACTGTTGTCTCCAGTTCAGGTGCAGTTTGCAATTAACCTCCATTTACTTCAATGGAACTGAGTTTCAAAACCCCACCCAAACTGGAGACAACAGTAGGGGGAAAGTGCCCATGTTTTTGTAGCACTGGATAACCCCCTTTAAAGCTCTGAGTTCTGTTATTACAGTAATTAAAAAGCAAAATAAAATTTAATGTTATTTATGAATTTCTTGTTGCTGCAAAAACAGTGAACAAATGGAATCAATCAACTTCTCCAACTTTATCTTAATGTAGTCAGAACCCCTTTTTGTGAAGTGGTCTGTTCCACAGTCGTGGCAGCCAGCTGGGCAGTTATATGGAGCAGACTACTGCACACAGACAATGGAGGGTTTCTGACTACAGTAATAAAATGAATGAAGTTGGTTGCCTGAGGTAAAAACGCTAAAAATAATACTAAGTTACAAAATGTTTTTTTTTACCTTGCATATTAAGTGAAATGTCAATCTACACCACACACAAGCAGCTATTTATAACCACAAAAAAATGCCTTTCCATGTCCTCACCAACACCATCTACAGACTTGTCATACTATTCTGACTATACCCTTACTGACATTAAACAGTCATTATAAAAATAAAACAACACTATCCCAATACATGATTAATAGATAAAATAAACACCGTACATAACACAACAGAAGCTCAAATTGTAAGAAAGAATACCAGTGCTGCCTGTCAGAACCCTGGAAAAGTAAAGCAGCGTACTAGGAGATGCGGCGATCTGCGCGCCGTGGGTATAACAATGTGTGATTATAAATAATTACCGTTCCGCGCTATGATGATGTACCGACATACAATATGGTGTTGTAGCAGTGTACTGTAATGTTGATCACTCTATATATGGATGTGAAATGAAATGAAGTTGGCCACCGTACTTGGTAAACTGACTAACCTGTTCCTGAGTATGAGCCATGATCATTCGCGTCGGGGTAGTGGACTGGCCAATGCTGTGTCCAATGGTGGTCCTGTGCTTGTAATTTCTAAGGCATCCACTTCGGAATCCCACAGATTGAAAAATTAGTTTGTTGAGGGCACTTAGTTCTACGTGTCCGGTGATAGAAGTAATGAGAACAGTTTTTCTTCTGGCAGATGGCACGCTCCGGCCGGTAGCGTGCAAACTCTGTGTCAAAGAGAGCCGTGACTCTTGAAACGCGTAAAAGTCCAGTAGCTTTCTGGACTTTAACAGGATCCGTTGTAACTGCTGTGACGTCACACAGTCTGTTAGTGACTGAATCCTGCTACAGGCAGATTGTGCACGCTACCGGCCCGAGCGCGCCATCTGCTAGAAGAAAAACTGTTCTCATTACTTCTATCACCGGACACGTAGAACTAAGTGCCCTCAACAAACGAATTTTTTAATCTATTGGATTCCGACGTGGATGCCTTAGAAATTACACGCACAGGACCACCATTGGACACAGCATAGGCCAGTCCACTATCCCGACGCGAATGATCATCGCTCATACTCAGGAACAGGTTAGTCAGTTTACCAAGTACGGTGGCCAACTTCATTTCATTTCACATCCATATATAGAGTGATTAACATTACAGTACACTGCTACAACACCATATTGTATGTCTGTACATCATCATAGCGCGGAACGGTAATTATTTATAATCACACAGAAGCTCAAATTGGCAACCATTCAGAAAGACCAGCGTAATTCAAAAAACAGTCTGCAAACTAGATATTGCACATAACACTTGATCACCAATAGCTATGGTATCTTGGGCTGGGTTAAAACATACCATGATCAGACCAAGAATGCTTGACTGTACCAATATATTAAGAAAAAAAAACATTCTAATATTTGAGCCAATTATTTCATTAAAGGGGTTGTCCAGCGATAAAAAATTATTCACAGAATAACACACATTACAAAGTTATACAACTTTGTAATGTATGTTATGTCTGTGAATGGCCCCCTTCCCCGTGTTTCCCCCCACCCACGCTAGACCCGGAAGTGTGGTGCATTATACTCACCGCATCTCGTGTCGTCCACGGTCTCCGATCGTCAGCAGTGACGTCTTCTTCGGGAGGCCGGCGGATCTTCCCGAGTGCCGGCCACCCTCTGCAGCGTCATCCGAAGCTCAGCCGCGATTGGCTGAGCATAACTGTGCTCAGCCAATCGCGGCTGAGCGGCTGATGACGCGGCCACGTCATCAGCTGCTCAGCCGCGATTGGCTGAGCACAGTTATGCTCAGCCAATCGCGGCTGAGCTTCGGATGACGCTGCAGAGGGCGGCCGGCACTCGGGAAGATCTGCTGGCCTCCCGAAGAAGACGTCACTGCTGAGGATCGGAGACCGTGGTCGGCACGTGACAGGTAATGTATAGCGCACCACACTTCCGGGTACACGGGTGGGGGTGGTGGGACACGGGGAAGGGGGCCATTCACAGACATAACATACATTACAAAGTTGTATAACTTTGTAATGTGTGTTATTCTGTGAATAATTTTTTATCGCCGGACAACCCCTTTAACTGTATAGGAATGTTTTGGATAATTGTATAAAGCTTGTCATAACTGGGATCTGTTCAGTTAAGAGTGATCAAAGATATTTACTGATGCGCTAAATATTCCGCTCACTCTTTGACCACCACCATTGTGTTTGACACATAACATGAGTTGGTGCCACATTACAAAAGAAGGCTGAATTACATGACTGTGTCCATCATAAGGATAATTCTATGAAGCAAATACAATAGAAAGTAATTTACCTGCAGTTTGGAGGAGGATCCAGTGTTATTTCTGCAAGTTCTTTCTGAATTCTGGAGAAAAAAAAAAAAAATCATTTTATATAGAGCTGTGCATAAAACAGTGCATCAAAACAAGAAAAACATTAATATATATATAAAAAAATCAAACAGACCTGTCATAATGCACATATAACTTAAGGCCCTATTACATTAAACAGTTATCGGCAGTATTTGGCTGATAGCGACCGTTACGGACGATAATCGTTTCGTGTAATAGAAGGCAATGATGTCGGCTGATCGTTGTCTTTTCAAAGGATGAAACGGCAATGAGCAGCCTGATCTGCTGCAGTCGCTCCGTGTAATAGGGGCTTCATACACAGTTTCGTGTGATAAGATACAATACAACCAATTTGAATCCCTGATCAGTCATGGTTTATCAGCCCAGAGAGTTATCATAGAGGCTGAAATCTCTGTATGTTGTCACAAGTATAATTGGTGCTGGTTCATCAAGTATTCTGGAATATTAGACAGTCACAGAAAATTTATTACATTTCCATAAAATGTATTATTGCAATGGTAAAAAACCTTAAAAGGGTACTACAACAACAACAAAAAATTTTTAAGTCAACTGTGTCAGACTGAAAAGTATACACCTGTTCCTATATGACATACAGCAGCTGATAAGTACTGGAAGACTTAGGTTTTGTACTCTGTATAACTTTCTGACACCAGTTGATTTGAAAGATTTTTTTCCTCCCTTTTAAAGAGGTATGTATGTATTCCCATGTATTGACCCCTAGAAAGGCCCAAGTTGTGGAGCAGCTCAATGCAAGTTTCCATATGGAAATAGTGTAGAACACCCAGTTTCTGTAATGCTGGCCTCCTCTGCCAGCAATATCATGGTGCAATGTATGATCCAGTAGTACTGTGCGACATTACACAATATCGACTAATAGACTGTCACGTATATATTGAAAGTTCAATAAGGAGTAGAGTTCAGCACAATGGAGATGAGATCACAATTTATCATCTCACTAAGAGTGTTGCATAGCTATGGATATTTCCATAGAGTTGTCTTTGGATTTAGAAATATCGTTTGGCTTTTCAAAATAAAGAAATAATGGTGTTAAATGTTTATGTAGAACGTCCAACAGCTGGAATCCATTAGCCCGACCCTTACATGCTCAAACATAGTTCTGTATACATCACTGAGACGCTCAGCTGGTAGACTGCCCAAGTGTACTGGCAACAAAGCAGTCACCGGGAGCTCTGCAAATATTTATTAGACATAAATTGTGTATGTATATTTATACTGGAAGGATGGATAAATATTATGTTCCGGATGTTTCCTCTCAGTTACTAATTTCATTCACACACAAATACTGTATGTTACAAGAATGACATGTTCATGATACTCTAACACCAGCAATTATGGAGTTTTGGTCTTTTAAAATGCTTTTTTTTTTTAATCAAATGGAACTTTAGGGGGTTGTTCACCTTTTTAAAACCTATATATTAAAGAGATACACAAATAGAGTCTTATTTATGGACACATATAGAAATGTGGAGTGTCTAAGCCCCAATCCATAGTCATGTGCAATGGACCATAGAAAATGATTCTAAAGCCCCCCCCCCCAATCTCAACCCAAAATAAGAAAAAATGACTTACTAAAAGCAAACAGATAACTAAAACAAATACCCAAAAATCAAAATGGGCACATCTAAATAGTAAACATCCCAACCAGAACTAATTAGAGATGAGCGAACCGGGTCCGGGTTCGAGTCGATCCGAACCCGAACGTTCGGTAATTGATTAGCGTGGGCTGCTGAACTTGGATAAAGCTCTAAGGTTGTCTGGAAAATATGGATACAGCCAATGACTATATCCATGTTTTCCACATAGCCTTAGGGCTTTATCCAACTTCAGCAGCCATCGCTAATCAAATGCCGAACAATCGGGTTCGGATCAACTCGAGCATGCTCCAGGTTCGCTCATCTCTAGAACTAATACAAAAGAAAAAGATGGGGGTAAAGAAAAAATGGCCTTGCACATCCAGAAACACATAAAAAAAAACAATCTTTATTCAAACCGCAAATACAATTAAAATTCTGTATACATTAAGAGCCAAGGGACCTGAAAATGATAAGTCAGTCCCAGGTTCAGAAAATCCCCATATAATTTGTTGCTGCCAAAGGAAATAATTAAAGGGAAGCTGTCGCTGGGGCAGAGCTCGGCCAACCGCCCGCTAGACCCTTATACTTACCCCGGAGAACGAAGTCCCGCTCCTGGTGCCACCCGCTGCCGAGATATCATGGTCGGAAGCCTAGCGCGCACTCATCAGAGATGAGTCCGATGCCCATAGAGAATGAATGGAGCCGACGGTGATATCTCGGCAGCGGGAGCAGCTCCAGGAGCGGGACTTCGTTCTCCGGGGTAAGTATAAGGGTCTCTAGCGGGGGGTCGGCCGGGCTCTGCCCCGGCATGGGGGGGTGACAGGTTCCCTTTAAATAAGAAAGCATAATCAAGAGTATATAATATAGGATGCAATATAACAGATCACAATGGAATACTATCACTGAACTATAAAAGGCATAGTCATACAGTATTCACACATGAACAATAAAATAAACTAGTATAAGCAGTATCCAGAAACATCAACAATAAAATAAACTGATAACCCTAATGTATGTATGCTTTATATCCTGTAGCCTACCGTGCCCCACATATATCATCAGCCAAAGGGCCAACTTTCTCAGGGATCGTATGCAGCACATTCTAAATATATGAAAAATTCTAAGATATTCAGTTTTAATTACTTAGAAAGGCACAAAGTACAGCACTATACAGTAGGGAGGTGTTTTTAAATACAGAAGATGAGCAAACCTCAAGCACAATTCAGTTCACCTGAACCCAAGCGTACAGCATGTTTTCCAGGACTCCTTAGAACTGCATCCAACTTCTGCAGCCACTGGTAATAAAAAGCTGCACGCTTGGGTGCATGATCAAGATTTGCTCATCTCTACTAGACTCCCAAACAGTGCATGCACTTTAGTAATACAAGCATTTAGTCGGATCTGATGGGTCAGATTTTCTATCCATTTTCACAAGTTGCAGATCCGGACTGTGTGTAGCACTGTATATTAAAGCGACTCTGTACCCACAATCTGTCCCCCCCCCCCCAAACCGCTTGTACCTTCCGATAGCTGCTTTTAATCCAAGATCTGTACTAGGGTCCGGTCGGCAGGTGATGCAGTTATTGTCCTAAGAAACAACTTTTAAACTTGCAGCCCTGAGTCAAACGGCCGGGGCTTAGAGTATCTGTGCCCTAACTTTGCACCACCCCTCCGTCCCTCCTCCCCACCCTCTTCATCATAAGGAATGCCACTGGAACATTTTCTCCTGAACATTGCACAGGCGCCTTAACGATCCAGTCCATGTGCTGTGCTGACATAGGTGATGAATAGGAGACAATCTGCCTGAAGCATTCCTAATGATGAGAAGGGTGGGGAGGGGGGACGGAGAGGTTATGCCAGCCTAATGCATACACAATCTAGGCCACGGCCGTTGGGCACGGTTTAAAAGTTGTTTTTTGGATAATAACAGTCAAACAGACCCCAGGACAGATCTTGGATTAAAAGCAGCCATCTGAAGGTACAAGCGGTTTGGGGGGGTGGGGGGGCAGATTGTGGGTACAGAGTGGCTTTAAGTATTGTCCAGGAAAAAACAGTGTATGTTGAAAATATTGTAGCCTGAGGCCATTATAAGTTAAGGAACCATAATATATGTCAAGATGAATCTCTATATAGAAAATGGAACATCAACTACTGTTAAGATATTAATAATTTGGATGAAAAGGAATTCAGGACTCAATATTCACTGATTCAGAAAAAGTGTAAACCAAGCCTGAGCCTGGGTTTCCTTTTTTTTTTTTTTGTTACATTCTACTGTAAGTAACACATTTCAGCAAAATTTATACCAGTAAATTGCATATTCATAACAATGTACAGCCGTATATAAACAGAGAGAGAAGTTCAGCTAGACAGCAGCATACATGTTCTGTATAAATCCCATTTATAGTCTGCACATCATAAGCTCTAGGTAGAATACAGCAGCCGGGAAGAATTCTCCCCCAGCATATGAAGGATGATGAATGAAGAGACAATGGCACAGCAGGTAGCGGTTTATGCTTCCAGCTGCTTGGTGCAGTGTTGCCCTCAGAATTTTCATTCTAATCAATCACATCATCATCACATCAGGGAGAAGGAGGCAGACAGTGAGCAGAGATTAGCATGAGAAGATTCAGGCCTGGGAATCTTCCCTGCACACAACTCCAGATTTCTAGATTTATTTTCTAGCAATAAGTTTATGTTTTGGGGATCTCAGAATAGTACAGAGCTTTATGAATAGCAATAGGGCCGATCTATAACAATGTTGCAGAAACAAGCTCTGTAATATCTGTCACATCTCTTAAATGTCTCTGATCTCACAGCCTCCCACCCCTTACACATCGGCTTCAGCTTTTCTATTCTTAGATATTTATGAGTCTTACATTCTAAATGCTGCTGATACAAGGTAAACCAATATAGGTGAATAGGTATGATCATCTATGGATATGTATGGGATTGCCTGACCCATTCGGAATCTGTTTTTAGTAGGTAAATCCTGCAGTTTCATTTTTTTTTCTCCAGTTGTAACCTTGTAGCATTAAAACTGTCTGATGATGGTTTGCCATCTCCTATGTATGTTTATAGAGGCATCAGTAGTAATAATCACTGTCTGACATTACAGCAGGTATGTATATGGCAGCAATCATAGGATTAAACACCACCTGGCCAATGTCTGCTTAGAGTCCGCATGTCCTCCCCTAAAAGCATTCTAGTTACTGTATATACCTGGGGTAATACACTGCATGTCATAATTCATGTGGACAGGTAGCTGGACATGAATTACATGGGAGACTAAAGAAGCAGTCCAGCAAAGACATATTTCCCATCACTGCACCCAACCTGATTGTCTACAACATTCTGGAGCTCTTCTATATACGTAGTCCAGCCTCCTCTCTGCTTCTGATCGGCCTCCATTGGCACTTTCAGCTTTCATTCTACTTCCTCTCCCTCTGTGCTTTGCTATCAATGCCATGATGCATCAGCACAGCATAACATGAGCAGTTAGAGCCAGTACTATCGCTGCTTGCTGGGAGAACAATAATCCTTACCTCTATAGTCTCCTAAATAACGTATTTGCCAATGATGGTTTCACTGTAGCCGGCTGATTCACTGACAATACTGAATCCCTAGTGTATTGCTAAACACTGACATCTGCTTAAACAATGTCTCTATAATCAACCCTATGGGGGTTATTTACTACTGTAAGTATAGAGCTGTTACCAATAGTAACCGGTCACTTTTTAGCAGTACATAGAAACTTTGCACCCCCACCACAATGATGTCTCCGGGGGATTATCCTGGTCTATTAGCCCCCAGAATAAGAAGTTACTGGCCTGCATGGCAAGTTGTCATGGTCTACCTTCTAAATACCCATGGCTAGATATTACACCATATCAGAACTTATTTCTATAGAGGTCAAGGTGGATTATGGCATCACTCCTTGGACTCTCCTTCAGATTGAAAACAAACAGGCAAAAACACCTCAGATCTCATAAATGTAGAATTGGGATTAAAGGGTTATTGGGTTCTTCCCGCTCTATAAAATAATGCCATATTGTTTGTTAGGCTATGTTATCACTTTATGATCGATATGGGTGCAGCCAGTGAGAGTACAGCTGGTGAGAGAATACGGCTTTTCCCCAGTGTTATCAGTCACTTTCAGAGCTGGAGGTGAGTCAGCCGTCCGTGAGTCACTGGCTAAGGATCACTGATCTAGATCATGTACATTAATAAAGTGTGAACAGTATACAGAATCTACAGCAAAACCATTCAGGCCAATGCATTAAAAATCATTCTCATGACCGGTCACCGCTGTCACAAGATGTTCCTATATCTGCAAACACATCAGACATTAAAGTGCAGGAGAGCCATAAATATACATGACAGCCTGCGCATTACTGCAGTGTACAGGTTACAGGAGATGTTCTATCCTATATCATTCAGAAGTGACAGGAGAAAGATGACACAGACGCTAGGAGGTCAACAATGCTACAAGTCTCTCGGGTTGGCTGTATGCAAGGTTTCCCAGTACAGAACTACAGTTTACCCAGAATCTCCAACCACAATTAACCAAATGACCAATGTCCAACAATAAAGTTTAATGTGGAATATCAACCCCAAACTTAAAGCGTGCGTGTTGTTCTAAAAAACTTGCATGGTTGTGTTAAATTAACCCTTCAGAGGTTACACAAATCTAACCTGCTTATATGTCCCGTTTGTGCACGGGACGCTGAGGATAAAGGAAAGTCTCTTACCTTCATCCTCGGCACCTTTTCTGTGTAGTTAGTTGTTATATTCTAAGGCTAATTGGGTGGTTTGGAGAGAGTCCTAGTGCACCGATCAGGCCCACTCTGTTGCTATCCAATAGGGGTAGCTGGCCAGCTGGCCAGCGGTAGTCCTGCTGCCAGGGCTTCAAACCACCCGATTAGCAAAAGGATAGATACTAGATACATGGAAATGTTGCGAAGGATTTTCAGTCTCAGTTTCTCTTGCACAAAAAGGAGATATCAGCAGGTTAGATCAATTTAACCTGCTCATAGGTTCCCTTTAAAGCTAAAGGGAGGGCATGGAGAGATTAAACTGCAGCACTGTGGGCATACAACAGTAGGTACATTGGTATTAGCACAAGGGACAGCTGCCCTAAGCTTTACAAGTAGTCAGAGGTGAAGCCTTGATCTACCTTACTGGAATAATGTGGATCGCCTTTAGCAGATGGGCTTGGCTTAGCCCAGGCTCTCATCTGCTTTCCATTTCTTTCTTTGCTGCCATAGCATATGGTAAACCCCTCCCGCACTTCCTGTGTTCTCTCCTACTCTTTTTATTACTAGAGACAAATTTCCCCTGACAATGGGCAGTGAGCAGAATATCGCAGATAAGTGAGACATTTGGTGTCAATGAGCTGTTTTCCTGGATATAGGAGTCATTTTTTTTTTTTTAAACAAAAATGTTAAAATTAGATTTGCTAACCTATGGAGGGAAGTTGTTTAAAACCACAGTGTCCAATTAATATTGGTCATATATTAATAAAACAGATCAGTACCTTAAGTTTGGCATCTGCATTTTTTCTACTAGATGCGGATACCATTTTAATGAAAAAGCAATAGGTAGTGCAGCCACATTAGGTGTCACTTATAAATTAGCTTCTTAGCAACAGGAAGTTGTAGCTGCAGGAAAGCACTGGATTTTTACTGGCACTGCCTCTCTTATCAGAAAATGTATTCTCCGAGTCTCCAGAGTAAGATTAATATTCTTAATAGTTTATTAGATGGTGTACAATTACTATGTGTTTCAAGGCTGAATTAGCCTCTTCATCAGGTGAATACACCCTCTCCACCGAACGCGGAGGCTACTTTAGCCTCAAAATGCATAGTTCTTGCAATATTAATCATACTCTGGAGACACTGAGGATGAATTTTCTGGCACAATAAGCAGCGCCAGCGAAAATCCCATGATCCCATGTCTGCTCTTCGTTCAGTTACATATACGAGTAACCTGCAACATCAGAAACTCCAGTCGAGAAATGTCTGAAGGCCACAATTATACAACCTTAACAGATTGTCACTACACAGCTTCCATAGATATGTATGACACTGCCCGCAAAGTGATTTTTGACGTTATTTTAGGTTACTGTGGACAGTTGCTCTGGACAGTTCCTGTCTTGGCCAGAGATGTCAGCAGAGAGCACTGTGTCAGAATGAACATAAAAAAAACATTTCCTGCATGACATACAGGAGTTGATAAGTATGGGAGTACTTGAAATTTTTTTATAGAAGTAAATTACAAATCTATATAACTTTGTGACACCAGTTGATTTGAAAGAAAAAGTTTTTCACTGGACAACCCCTTTAAAATAGTAGCTTCACTTAAAAATTCGGTATTATATCCTAGGACATCACATTTAAATGGTCGCTGCCTTTTCAAACAACTTACCTCCATTTGTTTGCCTAGATGATTTGTAACATACTTGAAATCATAATTTAGCAAAAACTATTAAAGTGTCACTGTCCTTTGTAAAAACTTTTGTCATAGAGACACGTCAACTGTTTTTTTTTCTTATACAGAGAGGGGGCAGACGCTCTGCAGTGAGATACTCTCCCCACTTGTTCTCCCGATCGGTATGGGTCTGAACTCTTATATCTGAACCAATCAAAACTTCTGACGTGTCTCTATGACATGTCAAAAGTTTTTAAAAATGACAAGTACACTTTAAACCCCTAAGTCATGGCCACTAGGTGTCTCACATCCCTACAAGCTGATGACCACTATCTGTTGTTAGGGGAATTCTGTCTCTAACAGCATAGGGACCAAGACTGAAAACAAGAAGTGCGGCAAAGCTTAGACATGTTTATGTTCAGGGAGAGAGGCTGGACTGTGTATCTGCAATCTTTAAGCTTGTCTAACTCTGTATCTCAAAGATAAATCAAGGTTTCCCTCTCATCTCTGACCATCTATAAAGTTTTGGGCAGCTGTCCCTTTTGTAAATACTAGTGTCCCTACTACTGTATGACAGTGCTGCATATTAAATGTAATTTCCCATAATCATTAACAATGTATGCATACAACAGCACAAGTAATGAGTGGTATAATCAGAGGGTGGGTGCCCGTCTCACCAAACCTGGCCCAACGCTGGCAAAAACGTCCAAAAATTAGAAGGAGACAGCACATCCAAAGCAAGTGGTTGGTTTAATAGCACAACAGTGTGCGACGTTTCGGCATATGTCAGCCTATTTCAAGCAGTGTAAGTGCTGTCTCCTTCTCATTTTTGGCCGTTTTTCCCCCAAATCATTACTATTTTCAACAATTTAGTGTACTGTGTAACCCCTTCCTTGCTGTATTGCTGTTTCCATTCTTTGTGCTCACATAGCACCTTGCAAACTCAGTGTAGCCCCCATCTCTCTCCACACACATTTAATAAGTCCCCTTTAATAAGCAGTATAGGCTTGTGAGTAGGTGCTGCCCCAAGATTGGGCAGACAAATTAAGCAAAGAAAGTCCAGGTGTGACTACTGTTGGCAAACAACCCTGCTCTGGTCCTACCTCCTGAGACAGAGAGAATTGGAAGTATCTGTGGACCGTGAAAGAAACTCTTGGGCTCGATAACAGAAATGTGAGCAGCAAAATTACCATGTCACCACTTTAAACCATGCAAGTTTTTAAAAATCTTTAGTATACTGCAGGTACACTTTTAACATAATTGACAACCCTGCACTCCAGGGGTCAGACATTTAAGTGGAGCTCTAATAGTATCTGACACTGCAGTCATCATTTTAAGTAAACAAGTTGTCTTGTAATTGTTTTACAGAAACCATGAAATGAGAGAAACTCTATTCCAGCAGCTAAAAATGTAAATCAATGTGACACCGCAGCTGTTAATAGGTCAATAACTAGAAAATGAAGGTATCGGAGGCTTAATGTAGAACAATTCCATTCTGAGATGCAACCCATGCTACAGTGTGATGACTGTCCGCTGCAATGATCCACCCAGGTGACAAGTCTTCAAAAAGAGACAATTTATCGCAACGCCAGCAGTTAAATCCCGCGCTCCATTTGTACTTTATAAACATAACATAATTTCCTCTCACCAGTCAGGGGGTTATAAGACTGGGATACAATGCGAATGAAAATGATTGGTGTGAAAGTTAAAGGCCATTATGCAAGTTAAATTATTATAGTGAATTGTAATATTACATGGTGTCCTATCAAAGAAATATAATACATAATGGGGCCAAGTCCACCAGAGTTGCCGTTGGGGACTTAAGGAAAGTTGCATGTCAACTCTTGTGAGAACTGTAATGCCAGTCATCTAGAATTCCCTAGAACATATATAAAGAAAAAAAAGGCTACCCCCCCAGTTTGTGACTTCAATGGGCAAATACTCTTTAATAAAGACAGCCAACAGCCCAATCCAACACTAACACACCAGATACATCAACTGTGATTCCTATAAAGCTGTATGAACCTTCAACCCCAACACATCGCTAGATATGTATACATTAAGAGGCACAACTGAGAATGTTGAGGAAATACAGTAGAACATTATGATTAATGAGGGATATTGTACCTTTTGGCACTCGTGGACAGTTTGGCAGCTGTTTTGCTGGATATCTTCCCTTCTTTCTTCTTAGGTTGAACCTTTTCCCGTTCTTGTTCATTCTGAACACCTTCTCGCTGGTCTCCGTCAGAGCTCCCTCCACTAGTGCTTGGACTATCATCGACCCTTTGACCTTCAGTTGACATTTTGAGGTTCTAGAAGATAAAGGTATACTAAATGTTAGGCGCTAAAAACAAACAAACAAAAAAAACTGTGGTGGCTGAAAAAATGAAAACATCTGAAGCAGGCACAATTTATTTAACTCCTATTGACTTTAAAAGGAGGTGCACAAATAACATAGCCCTGAGAGCCATACTGCTTGTGTGACTCCAGAAGTTAAATTAACAACATAGCTCATGGGGGTATGCCATTAGCACAACTGCAATTAAAAGAGAGAACTCAGTCGGGAGTTTATACATACCAGTCCCAGTGCCACCGCAGGGCCTCAGCCAATCACATGTTGACCCCCGGCAGCCTCAGCCAATCAGTGACTGCAGCAGTGTCCTGCCTCAGTTACTGACTGGCTGAGCAGTTATTCCTCAGTCAGTTGTGATGTTTCAGGAGCGGGAACTGCAGGAGGCGGATGGGGGTCTGTGAGAGGAGGCACTGCAGTGTGGGAGCACCTGAATGTGGGAGCACCTGAGTGGCTGTTTTAATTATGTTCCCCCACTACCCTGTCAGCACTAGATTTTTTTTATTTTCCCCAGAGTTCTCCTATAAAGTAAATGGGATTTATGAAAATTTCCACTAACCTTTTGGTCCTTATTTAATAAGCAATAAATGATAATAAAGAAGGAAAGTCCGGGGAATTCAGTCCCTTAAGTTTCCCTGTCAGTTCCTTAGCAGACCAACACACAGTTCTAAAATGCAGAATACCAGCAAATTGCTGTCTATGGGTCATATGGGCTAAAGTAGTCAACCTGTGATCAAGTCCATAAAGACCCAAATGCGCACAACCCTTATTGGATCCAATGTGGGTTGCAGGCAATACAGTCTCCTTGCATGTTGTATCCAAGGAGACCCGAACTTACAGATAAACAGAGGAACATGTCACTCATGCAGCACCGGGTGTCATGACAGGTACATTTAAAAGACTTTTTTATTCATTTTTATCATCGTATTCCTTAAACCATAACTTTTCATCTGTAACTCCTTGTAAATATTTATGAATAAATTAACAAGTGGACATTAGTGTTCCAATCTGTCCCTATACAGATGATGCCGTCAAACATACCCCCAAGTAGTAGAAGTTTTCAATTTATTTTTATCCCCACCCCCACCTGACCGACAGCTGATTGACAGTTTTGTGTCTATCAGTGGCAGGTTTGAAGGAGGAGGGCTACACCCTTTAGCATGTAATTGTATTTTTCATATTTTTCATAACTAGTATTGTGTACCAGTCATATTTATTAGAGAAGTATTAAAAGTTAAGTTTTAGTCTCTATTAGTGGGAACTACATGTAATTGTTTTGAAACCACAACTCCTCCTACATGACAGACCATGTCTACTCCAGCTTTTCTTTATGACAGACCACCTCATTTTTTGTACTTCCATGTAGGGGCTGCTATAGTGTCTGAGCCGTTTTAATATGCTTTACTGCAAGCATTATAGACCCTAGGCAGCGATAGACCACTCCCTGAGAAAGCTCTGTGGTGCTGGGGTGGTATGGCTCCTGGTTTCTTGGGTTCAGTGCAATATTATTACATTTTAATTGAATGACCATTCCTAGGGCCCTATTACACCAGCAGATTATCTGACAGATTTTTTTTTGAGCCAAAGCCAGGAATGGACTGTAAACAGAGACCAGATAATAAAGAAAAGACTGAGATTTCTCCTCTTTTCAAATCCAGGTACTGACTTGTCTGAACTGATGCATTTGCACTTTGAAGGGGACAACTGACTAGGTTGGAACTGTCTTCTGTGTACATGGGATGTTTTGGGAATTTGATATTTAATAAAACAATTTTTTTTGTTACTTCTTCAATTTATGGGAGTTTAAATGGCTATGCCAGTAGACAGGACCTGTGCCATTCAGATGAATAAAAAAGACTTCTGGGCATGCCTATCAACCTTTACAGATATCATTTCATCAAGAATGATCGCCTTATCTTTAGTTATGTAGGATTACAATGTGAGCCACCCCCTTTCTATATGAGGTCTCGTCTACACAGCTGTAACACCTAAATACTTTATAATAGATTTATTGGTGCTTGGTCCAGTAAAAAAATGCTTTTTATCATTGGTGGTTTGTGCCACCTGGGCAGGGCTTCATGGGCACAGCGCCACTTAGCTCCGCTCCATTGCCATTGTAGGCCCCTCTATGACGTTATCGGTGTATAGGCCCTGCCGGACCTAGGCGGCAAAAACCACAACCATAAAAAGCATTTTTCAATGGACCAAGCACCAAAAAACTATAATAAAAGTATGAAAACTGCAGAATTTAGGCTTTACAGCTGTGTAGAGCAGTCACTTTAAGGTATTTTTGACTTCTATTTTGGCGATCTTCTGGTTTAATGGTACAGTTTGAAACTGTTAAGATTTTATTTCCTGCACAGTCACACATCACTGGAGTTGTGTCGTAAAATAACACAAGCAAATAAAATAAGACTCTCGGAGGATACAGACATTATAAGTTACTATAGCATGACAAGTTTATAAAAAATAAAAAAAAGTTCTGTCTAACAAATAAGCTGTGCAAATACAGTGAAGATAATGGAATATTGCCCTTATACAGGAAGCACATTTTTAGAAGAGATTTGCTGCTTTGTGGTGTTTAATATAAACCACAGCATTCTATCAAGAGGAATAAATCAATAAGTCTGGAACAAAAAAAAAAAAAAAAAAAAAAAAGAGCGGTACGCGGATTTTTTATTCGACACACTTACAGTTTACAACAACGTTGTTCTACTGCATCCTTAAGAACCTCATTACAATTTTTCTGGGTAATATAACTTTAAAGTAAGGTGTGGATGGGTAAGGAAAGCAAGTTATGGAAGTTAGTAAAGAATTTAGATAGTGGATATAAAGTTTAACAGTTTGGAAAAAGTATTATAGATGCAATGTGACATTATGTTACCCCGAGTAATGAGAACAAAGCGTTTGGCTGACACTGTCACTTTCCCACAGGACGCTTGTTTTCAGAGAACTCATTCCCACAGTCTTTACTTATGCAGCCACCAATGCTATCTTGTGCTGTTTACTAGAGATGAGTGAACATCTAAACCC
The DNA here is from genome assembly GCF_027789765.1 of Dendropsophus ebraccatus. Classification (NCBI taxonomy): domain Eukaryota; kingdom Metazoa; phylum Chordata; class Amphibia; order Anura; family Hylidae; genus Dendropsophus; species Dendropsophus ebraccatus. Next base: position 166,702,656 of record NC_091455.1, read on the forward strand.
AAACTCTCAGCATTTGATTACCAGTAGCTAAAGAAGTTGGATGCAGCCCTAGGCAATACAATGATACATCCTATGGCTGTATCCATGTTTTCCAAGCAGCCATAGGGATGCATCCAACTTCTTTAGCCACCGGTAATCAAATGTCAAGAGTTTGGGTTCGGAAGAAGAGGAATGTGCTTGAAGTTCGCAGGTATACGCTACTGTTGCTCCTTCCTATTGTTCTGCTCTGTCATTGAAGCAGAGCAAAGGAAAAAAAGGGCACTGGCAGATCCGATGCACGCCAGATACCAATGATGTCCGACTCACCCCAATGACTTTAATGGGGTCTGTTAGATGTCTAGTATTTTGCCAGACATAACTGTGCACTAGGCATCTGTCCCAGAATGGATGATGAGATTATGAGGGGCAGGGTTGTTACATTCGCTATTGATTTAGCAAAGCTTGTTAAAAAGTTTGGGAACATTTAAAGGGAACCTGTCAGTTGGCTCATGCAGCCAGCATTAAGGAGGTTTTTTGGAGAAGCAAAAGACGACTGAAGCCGTTTCTGCTCCCCAGTGTTAACTTCATGTCTCAGTACACAAATGATGACTGAGATATATACCTGCACCCCCTGGAATCATGAGTGCCAGGGTGCAGAAGGTTTCAGCTTTCTTCTGCTACCCAGACAACTCCTTTAAGCAGACACAGGCATCTTCAATACAATACAGTACAGCCTGTATTGCATTGCAGTGTTTCAGAGAAATCATAGCTTCAAACCAGATAAAAATGTGCTACGCAGCTGATTCCCCTGCCATGTGACAGATCATCTTCAAGGGGTATTTGGTTTAAATTAAACCTTTAATATGTTGCTGCCCTGGCAGATAATGTAACAAACAGGCTATTGTTACCTTTCATCTTTGGGTTTCCCGGGTGAGCGATCCCACCTCCACTTCCAAGATGGATTTGTCTGGTAGTGACAGCACCATGGTCACTGATTGGCTGAGCCGGTTGTCATTGCTGAAACAAGTCCATCAGCTGAGACAAGCCGGGACCCAAAGATGACACCGGGAAAGCACGGAAAGGTAAGAAAAGCCTGTTTGTTATGTTCTCCACCAGGGCGACAACATATTAAAAGTTTAATTTAAGTGAAATTCCCCTTTAAGAGCCTCAAACAAACGTATGAAACTATACTTGGTCTTAGTTTCATTTAGTGAGATTCCCTGCTATTAGAGATGAGCGAATCACAGCTGTAAATGAAGCAAAATGCTTAGTATGATCTGCGCTGCTCCACTCTCTGCAGCTCCATCCCAGGTGTCGGGGAAAAGCTGGAACCAATCCTGGGAAACAGGGAGAAGTTTCCAAGGATTGGATCCAGCTTTTCTTGGCATCCTGGAAGGAGTGGCAGGGAACAGAGCAGCGTTAGCGGCCGGCGGCTTGATGTGCAAAGCAGAGATCATACGAAGCGTTTCACATCCATCTGTGATTCGCTTATCACTACCCACTATCCTTTAGAAGGCTTTCAAACCCCGATCACTGCCTCCTATTGTGTCAAACACTAAATAACTAAACATGTATACACTATACACTACTATAAGTTTATCTGATACATGATATTACTTTTCACAACTTCATAAAAGACAAAAAAAAATTGCAGATTTTCTTTAAACAGTCCATACTATGAAAAGTAATTTTTTAATGTACTATGACAGATGTAATAACATTGGCCTAATGGTAGACGAGTGATTTATAAGATATTTTACGGACTGTTCCTAAACGGTAAAGGTTGCCCTTAGAGCGATATAATGGGTTGACATGTAGTGAAGTGAGGTATTACTGATGTATTATTAATGATATATTACCACCTTTTATGTAGAAAGATCCCTAAGTAAGAGCCACCACTTCATAACGCAGGTTTCTTTTTATCTAAAAATATATTATGTACTTTTGATGTCCTTCCGATGAAGCCAGGGATGGAGGGGGAGTTTTCAATTTATTAAAGGAAGGTTATATTTACAGTCATTGTAATTGAGTAGAGTCACACAATACACACAGTATCAGAATGCACCACCTAGTACTAAATAAATACATACAAACACATAGATTGAAGGAACAGTTCTCCTATTAAAATGATCTTGGGATTTCTGGTACTTTCTCAGAAGTCACAAAGCATTGCTAATGCAGTAAACAGATCTCTGCTCCGAGCCTCATAGCTGGAATGTAACCAAGTAATTGACTTCATATCTGAAAACGTCATTGTCAGTTATGGTTCAATAAGAAAAATAAATGGCACTTACAAATATATATCGTATTTGAAGAGACTCAACTCTGTCTATCAAAGAGGCTTCCAGGTCTACGTAAATCATAATTATTGTAAACTGAAAAGTCATGCTATCCTTCACCGTGTTCACGATTTGTCTTCACTGACGGTGAATAGAAATTCCTGCTGCTATCGAGAAGCTAAAAAGCATAGGGTGGTTCACACACAGATTTACCAGCATCCTACATAAATAGTGATGAGAATGCCATAAAGTGAGATGTTGGCTTGCTAAATATATTCTTACATTTTTATGCCAGAAAATTGGTATACAACATTGATAAATTACCCAATTTATTTCATTTTTTATTTTTCATTTTTTATTAATTTTTAGCTACAAAATACACATGTACACTGAAAAACGTTAGCAACAGTAGAAGTAAATCCCGGCACAGCCTTCACAAAGTGTAGCGCGCCTCTGCTTCTCTCTCAGCTACCATCAATTAGCAGCGGCACTCACCAATGAAGCTGTTTCATGCTCTACAATGCTTCCTCCAGCCTAAAAAGGTTAGAGAAAGCGCTGTAGAGTGTGAAACGGCTGTTGACGCCAGTGGAACACCCCCATATCTACTGTGTATCCCATGCATGTTCTGATCGGTGTATGTTTTTCACTACAATAAAAGACCACAAGCTTCATTGGTGAGTGCTGCCTTACCTTCTGCTATTCATTACACTGAAAAATATGTTTAATATTTGGGCCCGTTCACACTGAGTAAAAAAGGCATAAATTCCAGGCAGAACCCCTGGCGCGGACTCCACTCAGAATCCCACCTGCCTCAGTGTCTCAATGTAATTGACACGTCAATTCTTTGTACGGATTGCGGCAGAGAGTAACACCTTACTTTAAGACACTGAGGCAGGCGGGATTCCAAACGTAACCCCAGTCACAGACTGTTTTACTCAGTAAACGGTAATATTAAACATATTTTTCAAGTGTGAACAGGGCCTAAAAACAGTCCACAGAGCTAGTTCTGCAGACAGCTGTTTGCTACATGCCCCTCCAATCTAGGCAATCCTCTTATATGTTATACAAAACTATCAGTTTTTGCTAAAATTTCATGAACTATGACAAAAGCTGTAACACAACCACAGTGTGTGAACACAGCCTTAGGCTAAGGCTACACTGCAGCTTTTTATGGCGCTACAATTTTTGTTTTTAAAGTGTCATTGCCACTGCTGAGAAATTAGCATGCATTTATTCATACGCAACAAACCCACAGATGACTATTTGATAAATTAGTCACACGTAAGTACCACATACAGCACTATTAAGAGCTATAAGAACCTTGTTACAAAAGAGATGGTCAGTACATTTCCCCCAATATCTGTATGCTGAACCTAATTGCAAATTCAAATGAAGGCCTAAGGGCCCTATTACATGGAGCGATAACCGGGCTGATCATCACTCCGGATAACAGAGACAGCGATTAGCGTCTGATCATTTCTTTAGGCCCCGACCTAAAATTATCATCCGCCTACCGTGCATCGCTATGTGTAATAGCGATACACGTCCGGCGATTGCCCAAACTGTTAATACTTTACCTGTCCACGCTCCTGGTCTTCTCCTGCGCTCTGTATGAGTCCCGACACCACACACTGCACTTAAAGGGGTTATCCAGCACTGCAAAAACATGGCCACTTTCCCCCTACTGTTGTCTCCCGTTTGGGTGGGGTTTTGAAACTCAGTTCCATTGAAGTAAATGGAGCTTAATTGCAAACTGCACCTGAACTGGAGACAACAGTAGGGGGGAAAGTGGCCATGTTATTGTAGCGCTGGGTAACCCCTTTAAGAGCGGCCTGAGTTGACAGACTGCTCAGCCAATCACTGGCTGGAAACGCTGTGGGCAGTGATTGGCTGAGCCACTAGATAAGCCTGGCAATGGCTTACTACCCTCTACTGCAGCAAAATACACTACATGTGGAAATACCCTAATACTGAGAGCAGTTGTCAAATTTACAAGACAATATACATAAATCCATATTTCTTTTGTGTGATGCTGGCACAGAAACAGAATAAAACAACAATTTATTATTACTCGACTATTAGGTGGTGCACCATTTTCCAATATGAAGAATAAACTATCCCTGTATTCTCCTCCTTCCACAAGTTCACACTCGTAAACTTTATCCTGGCACCTGACATTTGCATTGGCTTGCATTAAAGCGTATCAATAAATGTCTATGGTAAGTTATCATAAGCACTATTATACTATTATAGCGAGTGTCAGGTGAACTCCTGCGAGCAGCACATTCTAGAAGCGTGTCAGGAATTAAAGGTGAATCGGAAGCACTGACAAAATCTCTTCCGCACACAATCTACATTCATAAATGAGGGATTTCTACAAGACTGATTTACAATGTGACAGGCAAAACATCAAAGAGTGACAAAGCCGTGACTACGGTATATGATGCTGCAAATGACTGTAATAAATGAGCAATCACCAGACAATGACTCACTCTACAGAGAGCAAGGGGATGAAAAGACTCAAAATAGCTGTGAAAAGAATACTCGCACATACCTATGGCTTAAGTGTTTGCACAAGTGGATCTAATCTGACAAAACTATGATTGGTTTAGATAGGTTTTCAAAATTTTTGGCAATCATCTATGCAAACTAAAAGCAGAAAGTGTGTACACTGCAAATAAATAACACCGCAGCACAGGATACAAAGCCAGAACGTGCGTTCCATAATAGTCATAGAGGTTCATCATCCTGGTTATCAGGTCAGTGATCAAAACCTACATAGGAAAGCTTCAGCTACACCTTAAAGGGATACTAAATCTAAAAACAAATCAAAAAAACGTAAAAAGGCAAAGAACTGCTAATAAAAGTCACAAATGTTAACATGTCCACAGTCCTGGAGGTTCTCAGTACAGGAGATTGATAGGACACGGCGGTGATCGTTGACTTTCCTGGACTTCCTGCCAGCGATCACGGCTGCTTACAGAGAACAATGGCTTGCATTCTCTTGCACTTTTAATTCCTCAAATTACAAGTTGGAAAAAAAAAACAACTCCTTAACTCTTTGCACATATCACCAGCACCTCTCTATGAGACCAGAAGGTCTTCATAAAGGGCACTTTGTCTATTTTAAGAAATGTGGTAAATAATTGTGACAAAAAATAAAATATACATCCGGTAAGAAGGTGAACAACATACTATGCACAGGAACTGCCCTAATACACATATACAAAATAAATAAATATGTGGAGCCTCATTTAAGAATCTCAAAACACAGGACTAGCCAGATATTCCTCCAGGAAGGACCCAGCCACGGGGTGGCTCCTGTAGTGAAACCACCAAAACCACTATTATAAGCGTCACTATAAGTCAATGTAATGAAAAGGGAAAAACCAAGGCCAGGTATAATATACATATATCACATTGAAGGGCAGCTTCAGCAAAGGAACAGTGGAAAAATGACATGCCCACACTCCATAGACAGACTACTTATCAGGCTCCCAAACTAAAAAAAAAGGGATGGGTTGACATGCTGCTCATAGACATCAATGGAGCGGACAGAGGAGGAGTTAGCTGATGGGATTAGAGAGGTAAAGAGAGACACACAGATACATGGCACAAAGCTCTTGTGTTATCTAAGGCTATGTTCACATTTGCATGATAATTTCTATCAATTTGCTTCATTATATGAACAATGAAAATAGCAGTGTGGCCAGACTCCTTATTTGTCAAATGGCCCCTTGTTCAGCACATGATTATCATGGGGTCATTCAGGTTTCTGGCCTGGGGTCTGGCTATTTTTGATGACATCTGTGACACTCCTTACAGAAACTCTGGCATTAACACAGCCTTAGCCCAGTGTTCGAGTCACACTGTGTGGGTGTGCAGTGTATGGGAGACATCATAGAGGCTAGTCAACACCCACTAACATCAGACTAGAAGACTAGACATGGAGCTTGAAGAAAAGAAAACAAATGAAGAATGCCATATACAAGTTATATCATGGCCATTAATAGTACTGCCCCTCACAACAGTTTATCCCTAAAAAAGAATGGGAAGGCCAATGACCCTCTAAATTGTATTGTATCTTATAGCATGTCGACAGTTTTCTCTACCACTGCCCTGCTAAGGTTAGTGTGCTCCTAATGCAGCGGAGGACTTGATGCAGACAAGACATTCATGATACTTTCCCTGATACAATGTCCTCTATGTACACAATACCATTCATATTTGCATGACTTCCCTTTTTTACGCTACCATGATAGAGATGACTAATATGGGTTCATCAGCATGGCAGGTTCTCCTTGGCATCAAAAAGCAAATACAAATGCGCATTTTTTACTTGTCTCAATTTTCACGGGACCTAAAGTGGGTTTTCCATGGAATGTTTTGTGATAATTCCTGATAGGATCAGCGGTAGGCCTAAAGGGAATCTGTCAGTGAAATATTCTGCTCAGAGGAGCAGACAGGGGAAGAAACCCAATAAGGAGATAAATAAATGATAGCTTTCTCTTAGCTGATGGCTGTATGCAAAGTCAGAAAATCATGTTTTCCTTCTAAGCTCAAGTTCCATAAAAGTAGCGATGACATGCAGTATGCACGCCTTCCCCAGCCCCCACTCCGGCCTGCTTGGCTTCCAGCAGGGATTCATGCACATCAATCAGGCAGAATAGGAAGGGGTAGTAGGAAGCATACACTGCCTCTATAGCACTAGAGTTGGTCCCAGTACCTTACAGCTGCCGGGCACAGCTCTCCTGCTCTGTTCCTAGCAGATTCCGGCTTACACTTCCTCTGCCCTCTTCCCAGCCCCTCACACTTGATTGGCAGGTTTTACAATAATTTCCCAGGGCTTGGCCTCCCATTAGGCATGAATGGCAGGGTAGAGGGTGGAGACAGCGTGACTACATGCCGCTGCGCTCCATCCTCATGTCTAGTTACCAGGCAACGGAGTGGAAGATTAAAAATCAAGGTTTCCAAATTGCCACTTTACCTGAGTCTGCCAAGCACAGCGTTGGAGAGTTGGATGCAGGATACTGGAGCCAACTCACTCTCACTCAAAGAGGTGATTGGTTCCCTTTAAGCTTCAAAGAAAAACATGATTTTATAACTTTCCAAACTGCCATCTTCTAAGAGACAGGTAATCATGTGCCCACAACTGCAGCTCTGTGGGTGATCGAGAGCAGACATATTTCCTTTAGGCTAGATTTAAACTTTACCTGCTCCACGATACGGCTGCATTTGAGGCTACCGGAGGTCTAACGCAGCCAATCAGTGACTGCAGCAGGGCCGCGCACTGATTGGCTGTGTGGGACCTACGGGGACCAGGAGCCTCAGATGCGGCCAGAACGGGGAGCAGGTAAAGTGTCTTCCCAGCGGTGGGTGGAGGGCATTTACATACATGACAATCCCGCTACGAGTATGTAATCACATTGGAAATGATTGGAGAGGTTTCCGCAGCGGATTTTGCTATTTGTGAACCTGGCCTTAAAGGGAAAACCTCATCCCCTATAGCTAAGGTATACCATTGCTCTATGATCCGTGGGGTCTGAATCTCAAGCAGTCATTTCCTGATTGCAAAAATGAAGGGCTACAGCTCCCTCATTCTCAGGATTAATGGTACCCTATCCATAGTAAGGCAATGGCATATCCTGCTCCCTCTGATGGTGTACACTATTAGGCGAGGTTCAGTTCAGCATTCTGTTGTTGTTTCATTTAAAAAATATGCTGCTTTTTACAGAAAAAGAAAGCTTTTAAGGACTGTCAGTTTATTTGACAGATCTGTTTGTATCTGTTTTTAGACTTTTTTTTTTTAGTTTTTAAGTTCCTATTACACTGTGTTTTTTGGCAGATTTACTAAACAGAAAGCTGACACATTTTGTACTTTTTTTATGTTGGGTTTTTCTTAATTTGCTGAAAAATAACACCAAAAAAAGCAGCTCAGAAACCTCACAATATTTACTAAAGGGGTTGTACAGCAAAAATCTTTTTCTTTCAAATCAACTGGTGTCAGAAAGTTATATTGATTTGTAATTTACTTCTATTAAAAAATCTCAAGTCTTCCCATACTTATTAGCTACTGTATGTCCTGCAGGAAATGTTGTTTTATTTTCAGTCTGACACAGTGCTCTATGCTGACATCTGAATTCCCATAGAAAACCTTTTCCTGCTCTAGACAGTTCCTGTCTCGGCCAGAGATGTCAGCAGAGAGCACTGTGTCAGACTGAAAATTAAACAACATTTCCTGCATGACATACAACAGCTAATAAGTATGGGAAGACTTGAGATTTTTTTAATAGAAGTAAATTACAAATCTGTATAACTTTCTGATATCAGTTGATTTGAAAGAAAAATATTTGGATAACCCCTAAAATCCCTATCTAAATGAACAGGTCTGACTAATTTGGATGCAAGTGAACATAGCGTACATCAAAAACCAACCATATACACTAACCAACGAAGGGATTTTAAAAACCTGACAATCTTACTTAATCTGGGCCAATGTGTACAAACGTAGACACAACCTAAAAGAAAATGGAAATGGACATTACTTTTTTTTTTTCTTTACAGCAAAAACAGATACTATTTGATGCCATCCACCACAATCTGCCATTTACACTCTGAATAGATTTAGAGAAAAGAGGATGCGGTGTACAGTTTTTAGCTGAACAGAACAGTAAAGAGGTTAATGAACTCTTATCCAACAAAAAAAGTAACGCAAAATAAACTAATAAATCAGAGACATTTTGGACACGTTTTATAAGGCTCTGTTCACACAGAGCTTTTGTGTACCTTCATGTATACATATTACTCTATTCAAAAGGATTAAATGTATGTGTTATACAGATTCTGATGAATTTATCTCCCATTGACTTACTTTATAACATAAAACAGCATTTTTCTGTATACAGTCTAGTTGACTATGCTTTTGTATACAGCAAAAATAAGTATAGAAATGGAAACATACAGAGATGCTTAAAGGGGTATTCCCCCCAAAAGCAAAAAAAATGTAATGCCCCCAAACCTAGCTATTCTTACTCACCAAGTCCCCCCGAGTATTTTGAGCCGTCTACCATCTTTCTAGCTGCTGCCGTTCCTGAGTTACAAGTTTTTCTAAAACATGGCCTATAATCAAGATAGGAAACTACATTTCCCATCATGCAATGCTTATGTCTGATGATGAAGTAGAAGAGCTGAGATGATGATGGCGGCGTAGCAGAGCTGAGATGGTGATGGCATAGCAGAACTGAGATGATGATGGCGGCGTAGCAGAGCTGAGATGGTGATGGCATAGCAGAGCTGAGATGGTGATGGCGTAGCAGAACTGAGATGATGATGGCGGCGTAGCAGAGCTGAGATGGTGATGGCATAGCAGAGCTGAGATGGTGAGACGGTGTAGCAGAGCTGAGCTTAGATGGTGATGGCATAGCAGACCTGAGATGGTGATGGCATAGCAGAGCTGAGATGTGAGACAGTGTAGCAGAGCTGAGATGGCATAGCAGAGCTGAGATGGTGATGGCATAGCAGAGCTGAGATGGTGAGACAGTGTAGCAGAGCTGAGATGGTGATGGCATAGCAGAGCTGAAATGGTGATGGCATAGCATAGCTGAGATGATGATGGCATAGCAGAGCTGAGATGGTGATGGCATAGCAGAGCTGAGATGGTGATGGCATAGCAGAGCTGAGATGGTGAGACAGTGTAGCAGAGCTGAGATGGTGATGGCATAGCAGAGCTGAGATGGTGATGGCATAGCAGAGCTGAGATGGTGATGGCAAAGCAGAGCTGAGATGGTGAGACAGTGTAGTAGAGCGGAGATGGTGATGGCATAGCAGAGCTGAGAAGGTGAGACGGTGCAGCCGCAGTGACCACATGTGATGGGGGTCAGTGAGATGCGGGCGACCGGGGGGGGAGGAACAATTGATGGACGGGTGGGGGGGGGAACAATCAATGGACCGGGGGAGCCGCCGGTAAGCGCCGCGGGCGAGCGCCCAGCAGCTGCAAGTGACGGGGGACAGTGAGCTGCGGGGCGCGGCGCCGGTAAGCGGGCGAGCGGCTCGGGGCAATTGACGGAGGGGGAGAGGGAGGGGTGACGGGTCACAGTCAGGGGGTGAGCTCTGGGGCTGGGGGGGGGGGGGGCACACGGTACAGGTGACTGCTGTTAGAGAAGGAGTCAGTGACAGCTGCACTGATTGATCACTGTCTCCCTCTCTAACAGCAGCCACCACCGTCCTCCTTCACTTCAGATTGGCTGGGATAGAAGCACTAACCCGGCCCATTGAGGAGAAGGAGGACACGTGATGCCGTCTCGGAGGGTCGGGGCAGGAGCAGGGAGCGTGTCGGAGTGGACTGAGAGCTGATGATTCTATGCAATCCGTGGGGGTGGGGGCACCTAGATAACAGCAAAACTGTGCAGAATCCTTAATAACTTTATATTGAAAAGATGGAAAGCTACGGGTGGGCAACGTATTAATGCAAAAATAATTTTGGGGGGAATACCCCTTTAATAGAATCCTATGTGACCTTTGCACAAACATCAAAAGGGTCTTCATGCTTGGGAAACATGTGTCCAACAGAAACAGAAGAACACTGGGAAAAGAACTTTAAAGTTAGTTGCACCGATCCGGACCGCCTCCAGCCCCCCTACATTGACAATCATTAGAGGGGGCAGGATGGCAGGATTTCACATCTAACAGCATGGGAACAGCACCGAGGATGACAGTAAGAAACTTACCTTCATCCTCAGCACCCTGTGCCGACTAGTAGGTTGGATTAATTCATGAAAAAAACAAATTCTAAACAAGATGCCCATCCTGCTATATCCGGTAGCCAAAGACTTGCATTGTTCAATGTGCACTAAACTGTCAGGTTCCTATTTTTTGACAGGACAGAAAAATAAGAATCTCCACCTGTCAAAAATGGATTCAAATGGGAACTTGCCAAGTGCATACTCTTAAGCAAAAATGAAGCTCCAGTGAAAGCCAATAGATCTGTAAATGGATAATTTGTCGCTGTCATTTTTTTTTTTTTTTAGTACAAGCGATTTTAAGAAACTTTGTAATTGGGTTTATTAGACAAATATGCCATTACTTGCATTCAAAAAGACTTTCCCCAGCCCCCCCCCCTCCTCTTTCTCATCCACTGCTCATTATCAGGAAATCTCGACTCTTTTTACATCAGACGTGCCCTGTGTAACCTATGGAGAGGGGAGGGGGGGAGGAGGGAGATTAGTTGCCAGCAGAGAACAAAGGATTACACAGTGGGAGCAGTATGAAAGCCAGTATTCAGAGGTCAGTGCTGACTTCAGAGGAGATAGCCCGGTGATGTAGCTGTAAATTAACTCTTTGTTGTCCTGTTTTGGTGCCTCATCTCCCTCCAACCCTCCCCTCTCCATAAAAAAACATGAAAACAGGGGTTAGAGTTTCAAACTGCCTTTTCATGATAAAAATGCATTTTGTGGGCTAATAAATCCAATTGCAAAAAAATTTAAACGACAGTGACACTTTAAATAAAACGGAAACAGGATAGCCAAATGTAATGAACAGACCCTTAGAGGATATCTCCATAACAAGGTGCTGAATCGAGGTACAAGTGACCGGCAGATTATTATACTGCCCCGGGTTCGGCTTAAGTTCAGGAGTGATCTTACCCGACATACAGACATGTTGATTAGAGATGAGTGAATCTTGAGCACAGATGCGGCCCTAAGGCTGTCTGGCAGACATGTATCTATGTATTCCAGGACACTCACGGGCTGCATCCAACCTATTCAGCCAGCACTAATCCAATGCAGAGCGTTAAGGTTCAGAGACACCTAAGAGCGCTCAGGATTGGCTCATCTCTAACCAACACCTCCATATGTTGGGTCTGATAACTCTTGAACTTGAGCCAAATCTGAGGCAATATAAAAGCCTAGTGGGTGACTACACTAATAGTGATTGATGGGATCCATGTAAGATTCTCCCATCTTGGTCAGTGTGGAGGGTAATAGCGCATCTAGTGATGTCATTGCGGACACAATAATCCAAATTTTTGGTAGCGAGTCGCATGAGACGTCGCTGCCTGTATTGTCTTCTCTGCCATTTGGTTATGGTTTTCTTCTTGTAGCCAAACAGTAACAAAGCTGCACAGTAACAATAACAAATAAAATAAATAATAACAATCTGCAGACAAATCCCACTAATATTTTGGTTGTGCGCGGTCTCCATGTAGCCCCGGCCTAAGGATGCTCCAAGGATTACGTGAAAGCAGCCGGCATGGGCCTGGAGAGGATGCCATAAGGAATCCCCAGCCAAGGAAACTGGATTACATAATAATTCTGAAATAGTCTGCAGCCTATAAGGATGAGAGCTGGAGGACTGGGATAGAGGAGATGATCTGCAGCCTGCAGCACATCTCACCAGGGTCATATCAGCTGCTGGGAAGAAAGTCACCCCGAGCAATGGCAACTAGAGCAATGATCGTGCACACGACACATCTGATCGACTAGAAGCTGAAACTCGATCCATAACGAGACGGATGAGAGTTGTGGCGAGCACGGAGGAGATGGAGGAGGAAATCCGCAGCAGCAGCGCCATGGTACATAGGGCAGAGCGGCCGCCGCAGCGCAATCACGGCCCCGGCCGCATTCTACAACTACACAGCCCATAATCCGCTCCACACTTATGTGCGGATCCGTCCAGCGTGACATTGATGGATCTCACGCCGAAAGCCAATGACAATACACTCAGCACGTCACAGTGGGCCACCCCACAACTGTATACAGCAATGGCCTGCTGCCTGGGCTCAGAAGGGGGGCGTTAGGACCACAAGTCCCAGCGCCTCTCGGGAACTCACCGTGCTCACCGCCGATCGCTGCTGGGGACTCGACACTTCCCGGCGCATCCCCAGCAGCGAACCGCGCGTGCGCAGACAAGTCTCGCTTCTCCAGTTATTACTGGCGACGCGAGAGTTGCTGACGCATGCGCAATGTGCAGGATAGAATTGCCTTGTGATGGATCAAGCGGAGGCTACGTGCTGCAAATAGGGTTTAAAGCGTGAGGAAGGAGAGGTCACTTTACTAATATCTGTCTATAACTTGGCTATGCCAGGGTTTGTAAAGAACGCATGAGATTACCAAAAACTGATAGTACCTAAACTCCAGAGTGGGGCATCAGGGCAGGTGAGTATTGCCTTTTTTCCTGGGGCTCAACTACTTATTTTATGTTCTGTATTATACAGATATCTATCTAACAATCTATTAAATAACTGAGCCCCAGATAAAAAAAAAAAGCATACTTACCTGCCCTGATCTCCCACTCTGCAGCTCAGATGGCTCCTGGTCTCCACTGCTTCTAGGTTCTTTTCACTTATTGACTCCACAGGAAAGTCCCCATTTAACCATTCACTGGCTGCAATGGTGACCTGCCCCAGTTAGTGACTGGTTGAGTGGGCTGTTTCTTTAGGGGCCAACATATGACAAGGAGCATTGATAAGCAGCATGTGTCCGGCTCGCAAGACATGCAAAAAGCCAGGCGCTGCTAGTAGTGTTAGTTGGAAAATCTGGGTGATTGGTTCTCTTTAAAGGGAATCCATCTCTAAGTTTATGATGCCTTAAATGAGGGCAGCATAAACTAGTAACAAAAATGTTGAACAGATCAGTGTATTACTTACTTTCTTTAGTTCAGCCGTTCTCCTAATATGCAGGAGAATAGTATTGTTGCCACACCCCTCCCCCCGCCCTCCAACTGGCTGTCCGGGGGAAGGGGGGGAAGCTGTCCGGTCCGGGGGGGGGGGAGGGGGCGGTTGGTGCATGCTGTCCGGTCCGGGGGGGGGGGGGTGCGGGGGTTGGAAGCTGTCCGGTCAGGGGGGGGGGAAGGGGCGGAGTTGGTGGAAGCTGTCCGGGGGCGGGGGTCGTGGCACCGGGAGGGAGGCCTGTGCTGCCGCTGCCTGTGCGGTGGGGGGGGTAGGGGTGCCAGTGGTTGCGGGGGCCGGAAAGTGCCCGTGATTCCGGCGCTCCCATAGACTTCTATGGGAGCGTCCGGGCCGGAATTCCAGATAAAAATAGGACATGTCCTATTTTTCCGGATCTATTTTCCGGAACGGACACCCTTCCGGAAAAATCCGGAAGGGTGTCCGTGACTAATTAAAGTGTATGGGTCCGGAAATCCGTCGTGTGAAGGACGTGTGAAGGGGGCCTAAGTGATACATCATTCTGTTCAGCTGACCTGCTGAGAGAGTCTCTTTAAGTAGATGGTGCCCTGTGTAGGCCCCCCTTTAGTAGATGGCACCCAGTATAGCCCCAGGCAGCCACATTTTAATCCACCACTGACAGTAATACACACTGCTAATAAACAATTAATGCTGGCTGTGATAGAAAGGGGTTGCATTGCTTCATGTCTTGCTGTGTAGTGGCTGTGTAGCTGTAGACTGGTCCAGGTGTCCTCACTGACATCTGTCCACGCCCAAAAGTGCCTACAATGGGCGCATGAGCAGTGTGGGAAGGTGGACTGCCCTGAGGAATGACATTTTCTAGGTACAAATGTGTCCCTGGGGAAGTTTTAACACCAGAATACACTATGAGAAGAGGACAAGCTGATAAAGACAGTGATGCTCTGGGTAAACCTTGTAGTTGGGCATTCATGTGGATGTTACTGTGACAAGTACCACTTTAGGAGCCCATGCCTCTAAGGACTCACAGACTCCTCAATGGCCCATCCTAGTATGTTTAATAGGGAACACGAGATATATCACTCATCCCTCATCCTGCTCAAGGCTCAGGAGTAGTATATAGAGCACCCAAACAAGCCTCATTGCGTCATGTAGCCCTTTCTGGCAATCAGCCTTCAGCTGCAAGATCGCATATTACACTGTGAGATGTGCAGCTGAGTGCTGATGCTGATGATTGTTTGGCACGTCAAAATGGCATGATCAACCGACAAACAATCATTTACTCACTAGCCCTATTACATAGGACTATATTGGCTTGTTTGTCTCATAATCACACTGTGTTATACGAACTAGACATGAAAACAGAAGGCCCATTCATAACCTTTTTTTTCTTATTTAATCGTCTTTATTTATTTATTTCCATCAATAATAACATCAATATAAATATTCCGAGTTCAACCCCTTACCTCCCCAGATAGTCCTCCCCCCTCCCTCTCCCCGAGCAAATGTCATTATAATACATAGATTGAATACATTATTAAATACAAATGTTTCATCAGTACTTCCTCTTTATTTTTCCTAACTAACTGGGCCTATCTATTTACCTTCTCTCTTTTTTCAAAACTTCCATATAACTTGCAAGCTTCCCTCCAGCTTGCCACACTCAGAGTATTAGGGGATATCCAATTCTTAACCACTTGCAGTCTTGCTATAAAGACTAGTTTATTTAATCTCGTTCTATCTTTTTTCCTTTTTATTTGGGAATCCTCCCCCAGCAACACTAAACCTGGTGTAAAGGGTACCTCAAGTTGGACTTCTTTTACTATTTCCTCTATCACTGCACTTCAATAATCTCTTACCCGGGCTTCCTTCACATCTCTCAAATCTCTCTTTTTTATTTTAGCTAGGAAAGAGGGGGTATAATATAATCTGTTAACAATATAAGGCTATGTTCACACTACGTATATTTCAGTCAGTATATGTATATTTCAGTCAGTATATGTATATTTCAGTCAGTATTGCAACCAAAACCAGGAGTGGATTGAAAAAACACAGAAAGGATCTGTTCACACAATGTTGAAATTGAGTGGATGGCCGCCATTTAATGGAAAATATTTGCTGTTATTTTAGAACAACGGCTGTTATATTGAAATAATGGCAGTAATTTACTGTTATATGGCGGCCATCCACTCAATTTCAACATTGTGTGAACAGATCCTTTCTGTGTTTTTAATCCACTCCTGGTTTTGGTTGCAATACTGACTGAAATATACTGACTGAAATATACATATACTGACTGAAATATACGTAGTGTGAACCCAGCCTTAGGCTATGTTCACACTATGTATTTGTGCGGCTGTATTTTTTACGTGGCTGGAAATGTGCGGCTGAAACTATGGCCGTGGGAAAAAATAGACATGCGGCTGAAAACATACGGTCATTTACTTGGAAATCTGGTTCAACTAAAAATAACCAATAAAATCTTTAGAAAGTGATGCAAACACCTCTGGATGCATCTGGGAAAGCAGGGAAACAGTTTACAGGAATCGCTATTACCGGGGTTTGCGATCCTATGCAGTAATGCCGATGCCTTTCATGCTTAATATATTTAATTAATAAAACACATTTTCGTTGTAATAAAGTCCCTTTCGTTGTTCAATACTTAAATTTAAACGAATCCATTATTTAGCAATTAAATATACTGTTAAAATAAATATATATATATATATATATATATAAATAAATGTATATTTATATATATATTTATTTTTTGACAGTATATTTAATTGCACAATGATGGATTCGTTTAAATAAAATTATTGAACAGCGAAACTGATTTTATTACAACAAAAATGTGTTTTATTAATTAAATATTAATTAGTACAGGAAGCTCCATTAAGCCGTTAATTCATATTCCCGGTAATAGAGCATTCTGTACTAATCAATACTTTACTTTAATTAAAACATCAAATGTTTCTTTTAATTATGTTAGCACAATAGCATTATTAGAAGAAACATTTTGAATTATATGTGCGCTCAGCTGATTGGCTGAGCGCACATATAAAGAGCCGGTCCGCAGTACAGTGACTTCATTGTGCTGCGGACCAGCGAAGAGGACACATTGGAGTGAGTATACAGCTCTCCCCACCCCCTCCCCAGCACTGCACCCATCCCAGCAAGGAAGGGGGGTCACGTGTGGATTACGTTGGATTCGGTGGACTACGTCGATGACCAGCGGTTGTTTGGTGTTTTTTTTAAATAAAATGGTCAATTAGCGGTGTGGGGGTGTTTTTATTTGAATTAAAAAAAAAATTTCACTTAAAAAAAAACGCATAGGGTCCCTCTATGTTTATAACCAGCCGGGTTAAAAACCAAGCGACAGCAGCCTGGTAACACCAGGGTGGGAAGAGCCATTGGTTTAGGCCCTCCCCAGCCTAAATCTTACCAGTCTGCTGTCGCCCCAGTCCAGGAGCGCCAATTTTGACGCTCCGGGACCACTGGCACCCGGCTCTTCCCAGTACCCTTGGTGGCATTGGGTACTGGGGTAATAATGGGGGGGGGGGTAATCTTAGCCATTTTATACCAGCTACAACACTAGGCCCCTAGTACCACTATACAACACTAGGCCCTGACTTAGTGATGGATTCCGTCTATTAGACGGCTTCCACTACTAAGTCTATAAAGTAAAGAAATAAAGACACAAGTGGGAAAACATTTTTTATTCAAATAAAAACACCCCCACACCCCTCATTGACCATTTTATTAAAAAAAAAAACACCAAACAACCGCTGGTCATCGACGTAGTCCACCGAATCCGATGTAATCCACAGGATACCGATATCTGAAAAACAAAAAGGGAGAAACACACAAAAAACACACAAACAGGAGCACAACACCCATCATTGTGAGCGGTGTTGTGCACCTTACAGTATGCAGCATCTTTACAGATCGCTGCTTACAGTCTGGCCCCCAAGGGGTTAAGGGAGGATGTATTGCATCCCCCTTAACCCCTTGGGGGTCAGACTGCACCCATCCCAGCAAGGAAGGGGTTAAGGGACCCCCCTTCCTTACTGGGATGGGTGCAGTGCTGGGGAGGGGGTGGGGAGAGCTTTATACTCACCCCGATGTGTCCTCTTCGCTGGTCCGCAGCACAATGAAGTCACTGTACTGCGGACCGGCTCTTTATATGTGCGCTGAGCCGATCAGCCAATCAGCTGAGCGCACATATAATTCAAAATGTTTCTTCTAATAATGCTATTGTGATAACATAATTAGAAGAAACATTTGATGTTTTAATTAAAGTAAAGTGATGATTAGTACAGAAAGCTCTATTTACCAGGAATATGAATTAACGGCTTAATGGAGCTTCCTGTACTAATTAATATTTAATTAATAAAACACATTTTTGTTGTAATAAAATCAGTTTCGTTGTTCAATAATTTAATTCTAACGAATCCATCATTGTGCAATTAAATATACTGTAAAAAAATAAATATATATATAAATATACATTTATTTATATATATATTTATTTTAACAGTATATTTAATTGCAAAATGATGGATTCGTTTAAATTTAATTATTGAACAACGAAATACAGCCGCACAGATACATAGTGTGAACATAGCCTTAAACTGTATCATTTGGTGGTTACTATTTACGGAGACTAACTTAATATTTTGCACAATTCTATGCCATTCTTTCTCCGAGAATTTACCCAAGTCACTTCTTTATTGGCATATCTTTATATACATAATCTCTCATCTTAGAATAAATTCTTGATAATCCCCTTTTCCTGTTTTCCATTGCCAATAGACTTAAAGAGGACCTGTCACCCCCCGTGCCGGGGTGACAGGCTCCCGACCCCAGTTAGATCCCCTTATACGTACCTCATCCCGCCGAGTCCCGCTGCCGGAGCCGGTCCCGGGACGGAGATATCCCGGTCAGAAGCCACTCAGTGAAGGAGGCGGGATCCGAGCGGACTTCAAACGGATCCCGCCTCCTTCACTGAGTGGCTGAGCGGCCCTGAGACGTAGCGTCTCAGGTGGAGTCAGACACCAGGAAGCGGCCGGGAACCGGGGACCGGAGCGCCGCGATGAGTGACCCGCCGCTGGAACCGGGGAGGTGAGTGGACGTCTTTTATTTCAGCCACCTCCTGCCCGGTCCCCCAAAAAAAGTGCCCCCACACTGGATAACCCCTTTAACACCCATTGAAGGAATGGAACATTCTCTCCCTCCCACCATAGATATAATTGGGCAAAGTAAAAGTAAAATTTGAGATCTGGTACCCCAAATCCACCATTCATTTCTAAGGCGGACTCGTACTCTTTTCCTTCCCCAGATTAGTCTGTTTAGTAGTTGTTCCATCTTCTTAAAAGAAGCTTCATTAATCCAAACTAGGGAGGAATTGAAAAGATATAATAGTTTAGGTAATACTACTGATTTTATTAGCATTATTCTATCAACTTTAGAACTGATCAATTTAATCCATATTGCAACCTTCTCTTTTAGGGATGATCAACGGCACAATCAACCAACAAACAATCATTTAGGGCTCGTTCACACTGAGCAAAAGGGGCGGATTACGCAAGGAAATATTTCCGTCTGAAATCAACTGACGCTGAATTCCGCGCAGAATATAAGCAGAATGTAAGTGGAATCCCTGCGTATTACACTAGGAAAGTGTTCAGCTTGTAATCAGCTCTTGACAAATTCAGCGTGGAATACTCGAGGAATCTGCACTGATTCCCCATGCATTCAGCGCTAAATCAGAGCTGAAATTCAGCGAGTATTCAGCGAGTAAATAGAGGGAGGTGCCAACAACAAAATGTTGAAAACTTTGCAGACGACTAGACTATACCAGAATTTTCTAGAACCGATCACCTCAGAGCTGCCAGAGGAGAAGGAGCTGAGCAGACATGGCAAAACATCACCGCTTTGTGATTGATGGAGATGCACTAATATTTGAGGTAGTGTATGTATGTATGTTTTTTTTGGAAACTTTTTTGCTGTAGTCATATACTGTGTGCATGCTGACATAGTCATTTCTTGCTTGTGGGCCCCTGGTATCACCTCCAGTAGGTGCACCACAGGGACCCACAAACAAAAAGCTCATGCAATTGGTCATATGCTGTGTGTGTGCATGCTGACACTGTACCATCACATCTGTTGTCTTTTCTTGCTTGTGGGCCCCTGGTATCACCTCCAGTAGGTGCACCACAGGGACCCACAAACAAAAAGCTCATGCAATTGGTCATATGCTGTGTGTGTGCATGCTGACACTGTACCATCACATCTGTTGTCATTTCTTGCTTGTGGGCCCCTGGTATCACCTCCAGCAGGTGCACCACAGGGACCCACAAACAAACAAAAAGCTCGTGCAATTGGTCATATGCTGTGTGTGTGCATGCTGACACTGTACCATACATCTTTTGTCATTTCTTGCTTGTGGGCCCCTGGTATCACCTCCAGCAGGTGCACCACAGGGACCCACAAACAAAAAGCTGACTGTCCGACTGTCAAGTAATTTTAGTTTTTTTGTTTTTTTAGCCTTATTTTTTCTTTATTTCTTGGTTTCAGGTGCAGAGCCGACCACAACTTTGGGATAAAAGCAGTAAAGGATACAGCACAGGTTCATAAAGCAAAAACTATGGAGGGAGGTATCCGAGGCACTGTTTGAAGAGTTTGATGACTTAGAACGCGATGAACAGATGGAAATTGGTAATTCTTTTATTTATTTATTTATTTTATCTATTTGTTCTATTAATCTTATTGTAATTTTTTTCCCACAGAAAAAAATGTGCGAACCCGATGGAAATCAGAGACTTTTTTGCTAAGAGAAAAGTGGATCCTCCCCAGCTAAAAAAAAAGGCCATACCCTATGCAGATTCCCTTTGTTTCCTTATTACCAGCAAAAATGTGCGCAGGTAAGTGTTTTTTTTTTACCCAAATATATAATCCTTTTTACATTATTTGACCTAACATATATTTTGTTTTTAAAGAACGGAGGGAAACTATGGCAGGCAGCAGCAGGAGGAGCAGCAGCAAACACTGGAGGATACAGCAGAGGAGGAGTCTGGTCCAGCACGCAGTTTGATGGACATTGAGACCCCTTCCAGAGTCTCCACAACCACCAGCACCTCCAGTACCACCACTGCAACCACAGCTGCTGAACCTCCCTTTACCCCCACCACTGCAACCACAGCTGCTGAACCTCCCTCTACCCCCACCACTGCAACCACAGCTGCTGAACCTCCCTCTACCACCACCACTTTTGCCACACCCGCTCGCCCTCCACGCCGTCTGCCCCAAATTGCTCGGCGAACTCAAAGAACCTCCCGAACCACAGATAGGGAACTTGATGTGGAAGCTCATGCCTTAGCCATGATTCAGAGGGTCGATAACAAAGATGAGTTTGATAACTTTGGAGCGGGCATGGCATCCAGCTGTCGCCGGATGCGTCCCCAGGCCTCTGGGGATTTCAGGGCATTTTGCCATGCCATGGCAACAGTTTTTGAGTTGACCGAGCAATTACCACCAGTGGAGGAGTTTATTAAACAACTAAAGATCATTGCGGGCCACAGACCGGGACAAAAAGACAATGGGGCACAAACGGAAGTGCAGTCGCATGTTTCACTGCCACCAATGCCCCCAGTATACCACCAGCAGCAGCAGTACCATCTGCCTACCAGCAGTCTGCCTCAGAGTGGCCATGGTGATGCCATGTATTCTGGTCCCTAGTTTTCTTTAGGGATGGTCCTAACCAGCCGAGGTTCGGGTTCGGCTGAACCCGAACGCTCGGCATCGGATTCCCGCTGTCTGCCCGCTCCGTGCAGCAGGCGGATACAGCGGGAGGACCGCCTGGAAAACTGGGATACAGCCTATGGCTATGGCTGTATCCCAGTTTTTCAGGTGTTCCTCCCGATGGATCCGCCCGCTGCACGGAGCGGGCAGACAGCGGGAATCATTGCGGAGAGTTCGGTTCGTACGAACACCGTCCGAACCAGGTTCAGACCATTCCTAGTTTTCTTGTTTGTGTGCTTACTTGCTTGCCTGCCTTTGGTTATTCTTCAATGGGTAGGTGGCTGTTGGGGGGTGTTGGGGTTTGTTTTGTATTTTACTTTATAAAAAAAAAAAAAAAAAAACTGTGTCGTCTCCAATTTCTTTATTCTTATAACTACATACATTACCTGGGGGCACTCCTGCCTGCCACTCTAGCTCCCAGATGCCCCATCCCAGACATCCAGTGGCTGGGGTGGGACATCTGGGAGCCAAAGTGGCAGGCTGGAGTGCCCACAAGTAATGTAGTTATCACAGGCCAGAGGCTTCATTCTTGCCAGCAGAACCAATTCTGCTGGGGAGAATGAAGCCTCCAGGCAATAATATATTACCTGGGGGCACCCCAGCCTGCCACTCTGTCTCCCAGATGTCTGGGATGGGGCATCGGGGAGCCAGAGTGGCAGGCTGGAGTGCCCACAAGTAATGTAGTTATCACAGGCCAGAGGCTTCATTCTTGCCAGCAGAACCAATTCTGCTGGGGAGAATGAAGCCTCCAGGCAATAATATATTACCTGGGGGCACTCCAGCCTGCCACTCTGTCTCCCAGATGTCTGGGATGGGGCATCGGGGAGCCAGAGTGGCAGGCTGGGGTGCCCACAAGTAATGTAGTTATCACAGGCCAGAGGCTTCATTCTTGCCAGCAGAACCAATTCTGCTGGGGAGAATGAAGTCTCTGGCCTGTAAAGGCTCCAGCCTAGATGATTAATATCCCTATTAAAGGAGCGATAATCGGTGACATTCAGCCAATTATCAATCAATGTAGGGCCCTAGGTGGTCATCCAACAAGCCGTAATCAACAAGATCATTACTCTACTCTACTATCATTACTCTACTCTACTATCATACAGATAAGCATACATTTTTGGCAAAAGACAAGGACACATGATTTATAACATAAAATATTTATTTTTCAACAGTTCAAACTTTCTTTTCCAGTTGCTGGGCCTGGGTTGCTTCCTCAGAGTCAGCTGCAGAAAAATCGGAATGTTGTGCACAGTGGTGCCCAAGGCGGGAGCCAATGAAGGACCCCAAAAGACCAAAGCCTGAAAAATACAGAGAGAGAGACGGGGGGGGGGGGGGGGGGAACCTGAAGGTTAAGGTGGAATGAGGACGGAGTCCCAAAATCAAAGACCAAATCCTGAGAAATAAAAGAAATAATGTAATAAACTAGAGAGAGAGAAAGAAAGAGACAGAAAGAAAGAGAGAGAGAGAGGGGGGATGGGGAATAGAATGCCAGGACAAAACAGTACTTACATGTGGTTTGCCAGTAAGTGGGCGTCATGGCGGAAAACCTGAAGGTTAAGGTGGAATGAGGACGGAGTCCCAAAATCAAAGACCAAATCCTGAGAAATAAAAGAGATAACATAATAAACTAGAGAGAGATAAAGAAAGACAGAGAGAAAGAAAGAGAGAGGGGGGATGGGGAATAGAATGCCAGGACAGAACAGTACTTACATGTGGTTTGCCAGTAAGTGGGCATCATGGCGGAAAACCTGAAGGTTAAGGTGGAATGAGGACGGAGTCCCAAAATCAAAGACCAAATCCTGAGAAATAAAAGAGATAACGTAATAAACTAGAGAGAGAGAAAGAAAGAGACAGAAAGAAAGAGAGAGAGAGAGAGGGGGGATGGGGAATAGAATGCAAGGACAGAACAGTTCTTACATGTGGTTTGGCAGTATGTCGGCATCATGGCGGCAAACCAGGAGGTCAGGTTGGAGGGAGGACGGAGGCTCCAGCATCCCATTGCCAGGAAAAGAGATGCCAATGGAGTCCTTTGATAAGCTGGGGTGCAAGCCATAACTCCCAAAGGCCGAGTGCTGATCACTGAGGCTGTCCAAACTGTCTGGGCAAAGCACCTTTGGGGGACATGAAGTTGTCCGTGAAGGTTTCTCTCACCAGTACAGCACGGTTGGATGGCCGTCCTGAGCCCCAGTTGACAGTGGAGTCATCCAAAGCTTCATGTGTCTCAAACCCTAAGTCCGGACTACTTTCATAGTCACGGACAAAGTTGTGAAGCACACATGCAGCTTTAATGACGCTGTCAACTGTGGCCTCATCCAACTGCATTGCACTGGTGAAGACCCTCCACTTACCAGCCATGATCCCGAAGGTGCACTCCACGAAGTGTCGTGCCCGGCTCAGCCTCATGTTGAAGACCCTCCTCCGGGCATCCAGGCCCCTCTGTGGGTATGGGCGCAGCAGGTTCGTCATCAACGGAAAAGCCTCATCCGATACCAAAACGAAGGGGACTGGACGCGTGGTACCCGGAAGAGGTCTTGGAGGAGGAAGAGTCGCCTGATTGAGAAGTACTTCCCTCCCAAATTGCGATGTCATCAGCACTCGGGAGTCCCCAGTACCTCCATAGGCGCCGACGTCGATAGCAAGAAACTTGTACGAGGCATCAGCCACCGCCATCAGGACCACTGAAAAATACTTCTTGTAGTTGAAGTATAGTGATCCTGATGCCGGTGGCTGCTGCACACGTACATGCTTACCGTCGACGGCACCTATGCAGTTTGGGAAATTGGCCACAGACTGAAAGCCTGCTGCTGCCTGCAGCCATGTCTCCTGAGTAGGACTGGGCATCGAAATGGGTTGCAAGTACTCCCAAATCACACGGCATGTTGACCTCACAATTCCAGAGATGGTAGATTTACCAACTCGGAATTGGAGGTGCAACGATGCAAAACTCTCCCCTGTTGCGAGAAATCTGTAAGAAAAAAAAAAAATTTTTGTGTCTAATCCAAATGTGACATCCCACATTTTACCTTTTATCACATAAATCATGTTTAAGAAACCAACATTTTAAAATATGAATGGTGCTTTCTGAAACATAACATTTCAGATAAAAGGGTAAAGTGGAAGTTGACTCATGATACATACATTAGCTTATAGGGAAAAAAAACAACTCACCGCAACGTGATCAGCAGTCGGTCTTTGGCAGTGATGGCTTGTTTCATCCTGGTATTTTGCCGTTGAATGTACGGTCCCAAGATGTCCACCAGCTTATCAAAGGCCTCCATTGGCATCCTCGTGAAATTATAAAATTTTTCAGGATACCTTAAAAGACAAAAAAAAATAAAAAAAATAATAATATACAAACCAGGGGTGGGGGATAATTGTTACAAACTGGCTCAGTTTCCCATAGCAATCAATCAGATTCCACTTTTGTCCAAAGATTGAACAAAAAAAGAAAGGTGGAATTTGATTGGTTGCTAGGGGCAACTTAACCAATTTTAGATTTAAAAGTGTGCCTTCACACACACCGGATCTGCAGCAGATCCGTAGAGAAATCTGTGGCGGATCCAGTGTCAGTGCATCCCTATGAGAATACATACCCACAGTGGGATTGACATCCCGCAGTGTGTATGTATATTAACCCCCCGGCGCCAAGAGCATACATCACCTCCTCCCCCCTCTGGCTTGCTTCGGGGGTTCTCAGCAGGACATCCAGCTCAGGCAATCATTTGCTGCGGCGGGGCAGCGCACGCCGGGAACCGCCAAAGCAAGCGGGGAGGAGGTGATGTATGCTCCGGCGGTCGGGGGGTTAACATACATACACACAGCAAGATGTCAATCCCGTGCGAGTATGTATTCTCATAGGGATGCACTGACACTGGGTCCGCCGCGGATTTCTCTGTGAATCTGCTGCGGATTCGTGTGTGTGAAGGCACTCAAAAAAAACTGTTTTGAAAATCTCCCCAACATTCTATTACCAGCTATACAAATCCTTTTAGCTACTTACTGCCGTAGTTCTTCATAAAGTTGACCAATGTGTCCATGTTTTTCTCTTAGCATATTTATGGGATGAACCCAAAACTGTCGGCCCCGAGCTCTGGCGATGGCCTATAAATATATAAAAAGAAAAAAAAACATAAAAAATAATAATAATAATAATAATAATAATTTGAAAGCATTTAAAAAAAAAAATACTACAACCCATCATACATATTGGGCTACAGTGCAGAAACTAAAAATCTCAACACAGGGATGAGTTAATATGAGCGTGTGTATAATAAAAAAAATATATACGGGGTGGGGCAATTATGGAACTAGGCATATAATGTACTATATAGTACTATGTAGTACGGAATTTGATGGGGGGATGGGGGCAAATAGAAAAAAACAAACCTGGAAACATTGAAAAACAATATATAGTACTATCCATGTCACATATTGGGAAAAAATTTTATAGGGTTGCTATACAGAGATTTGGACCCGAATTAGAAAAAATAGATATAGGGTCGCAGGACACTTGTGGGACTGGACATATCAAAAAAGTATTACCTGACGGGGGCGCCGATGGCGAATAGCCTTGACTGTGACTGCCAGGAGGACTGTCATTTGATCATGGTTTAGCCTCATTCGAGGCAGAGTTGGATTCTCCTGTGCGCACATTTCCCAAAAGATTGGTGATGCTGCTCTTGCTTGCAAGTGAATAAAATGGCTGCTGTGATTCAAAAGGTGGGAGTGTTCAAATCTGTAGGACCTCCTTCAGTAACTCCTTTTGGGTTGTCTTGGAATCCCCCTCCCCCCCCTTTTCCCCATTTCCGCGCTGATTCAGCGAGTAATTTCCGCTTGTATTCCGCTTGTATTCCGCACTGAATACACTTGTATTCCGCGCTGAAACTGAAAATCAGAGCCCCATTGGTTTGTATAGGCTTCCGCTAGCGGAAGAATGAACATGTTCATTATTCTGGCTTAAAGCGGATTAGTTTAGTGCGGAAATCCCATCGTGTGAACTGCAGAGCAGAATTTCCATTCAACACAATGGAAATTAGCTGTGCACCTATTTTAACGGCTGAAATTTCAGCGCAGAAATTCAGCTGCTTTTGCTCAGTGGGAACTAACCCTTACTCACTAGCTCTATTACATAGGACTATATTGGCTTGTTTGTCTCACAATCACACTGTGTTATACGAACTAGACATGAAAACAGAAGGCCCATTCATAACCTTAGTAAACACTTATTTAACATTACCATAACTAAATAAAACACAATACTTAATTGGTGAAAACAGGCCACAGTGTTTTATTAAGGATTACTTTTATTTCACCATAATCATAAACTATTTATTAAATTCATAAATATTAAATTTATAACAATTGTCCATAAAATATCCAGTACACAGAGATTACTCTGTGATAACCCCCCTTTAATAAAACACTGCGACTTTAGCAAAGGGGTATTCTTATAAGAGCAGGGAGGTTGGGGCTCTGCTTCCAGGTGGAGTAATGATTGAGCTTCTGGTCACGGAGCCTGAGTATAAGTTGACTCGCTCCTTTCCCGCTCAGAACAGCTGACCAATCAGCATCTGCTTCATCTGTACAACCACGGCTAATCTGCCCATATACCATGAAGTGACGTCACTGACTGCCACTGCCCATTAGGACCCAGATCACCACATCATTGTCACCTATAACAAAAAGCAGGACAGGGAAAAAGACAGCAAGAACAACACCTTTTACACTTAGGGCCTCTGCTCTCATGTGACCACAATGCTATGGCATAGCGGGCTTTCCAGTTGTTGCTTATCTCTCCAATTTGGATACAAATAGGATATAACTAAAGGGTGTCAGAATGTAAAGCGGTGGTATCGTGATATTACGTAAGTAGTATATATATGGAATGCAGTGCACTTTTGACAGGCTTTTTTTGCCCTGAATATCATACTACTATTCCAATATACCTCTTACAGCTCATGTATGCATGAAGAACATCTGGATTGAGTTATGGAGCCATATTGATTGGGTTATATACTGTAATGTCTTTTTCCAGTGTTGCTTAAAGTGGTGGGGTGGAGGGAGATGAGGCACCAAAACAGGACAACAAACAGTTAATTTACAGCTACATCACTGGGCTATCTCCTCTGAAGTCAGCACTGACCTCTCTGACCTTTGAATACTGGCTTTCACAAAGGTTCCACTGTGTTATCCTTTGTTCTCTGCTCTCTGCTGGTGACTACTCTCCCTCCTCCCCCCCCTCTCCATAGAACAGACAGGGCTCAACTGATGTAAAAGGGTTGAGATTTCCTGATAATGTGCAGTGAATGAGAGAGAGGAGGAGGTGGGGGGGGGGGGGGAGACCTGGGGAAAGGCTTTTTGAATGCAGATATTGGCATATTTGCCTAATAAACCCAATTACAAAGTTTCTTAAAATCGCCTGTATTATTTATTTTTGCAAAGGAAAAAAAAATTGACATTGACACTTTAATTCCGGGGTTAAATAAAAAGGCTTCCAATAGCTATTTCTTTCAATAAAGCTGATCCTACTTGTTGTAGTTAAACATGTAGCACATATGGATGCTGTACCTCCTATGTACATAATCTGTTCTGAATATTCAGAGGAATATCCTCCTATAGATGACACAGAGCAGATTATGTAAGCAGGTTAGAGAAGAGAGCAGTAGGAACACAAGAGGGCAGAGCACACCCTAAGAATGAAGACACACAAGCAGTTTCCAATACCGGAATGAAATAATTCCATTACTGTACAGTTAAAAACTATGCAACTGCAATACAACCTGATTGTGTTTTCACTCAAAGCTTTGCACATGATCAAGTGCTGTTCTGTTTTGTTGGTGTACATCCTTTATTATATTTTTGTGTTTTTATTACACATAGGTATGGGACATTAATAGCATCTTCTATAAATGTTACATCAGTGGGAGTCTAAAGGGGTCTTTTGTCCCCCATTATATAAAATGGCCACACATGTACTGTCATACTCCATAGCATCAAAGGTATGTAATTCCCCTCAATTCAGGAGACCAACTGGGGCAATAATCTCCTAACTATTAATGCTGCAGTACAGAACTCCTTGGCTGCTGATTATTGATCTCTCAGAATGACACATTTTATTTTATTGTGGACCTCAAAATTTTTTTTTTAAACATTTATTTCTGAAATAAAACGATTAAAAGGGTTATGCGTCGAAACGTTTTTTTTCTTTCAGAGCAACTGGTTTCAGAAATTTTATATAGATTTTTCATTTACTTCTATTTAAAAATGTCAAGTCTTCCCATACTTATCAGCTGCTGTATGTCCTGCCGAAAATTTTGTTTTCTTTTCAGTCTGATACAGTGCTCTCTGCTGCCACCTCTGTCCGAGACAAGAACTGTCCAGAGCAGGAAAGTTTTTTTATGGGGATTTGTTACTGCTCTGGACAGTACCTGTCTCTGACAGAGATGTCAGCAGAGAGCACCACTTTCTCCTAGACATACAGCAGCTGATAAGTACGGGAAGACTTGAGATTTTTAAACATATGTAAATTATAAATCTATATATCTTTCTGAAACAAGTTGATTTGAAAGAAAAACATTTTCGCCAGAGTACCCCTTTAAGGTCCTATGAGTAATACATGACATTTTAAGGATAAAAAGTGTTTGTGTCAACGATAGGAGTCGTTTTCACTTCATCCTTACTTACCAGCCAAGTTCTGTGCCTTAGCGCCCATGATGAGCTGTCCTGACTGGAGATAAAATACGTTCAGTTCTATAAATCTATAAATATATGTGGTATTTCCGCTCTGTTGTTCACACAGAAGATTTTTGTTACAGAATTTTCTTACGCAGATCCCCTTTCTGCCCTAAGGATATTTACACACAACGGAATACACACGGAGACTTCAAGCAGATTCCGCTGCGTGGCCTCCGCTTGAAGTTCTGCCCGTACTATACACTGAATGATATATGCAGGCAAATTTCGCCTTCTGCTCAACGAACTGACATGTCATTTCTTTAGGCAGATAGCGGAATTCGCTGGCAAATATCATTAAGTCTATGGGACAGGCGGAACCATAAGCAGAGACCGTGCGGTGTAATACCCTTGAAGTCTCTGTGCGTATTCCGTAGTGTGCACATACCCAAAGAATTCACATGTAATTTCTTGGGCTGGACTTCACTAGGGGAATCCTATAGAAGTCAATGGGGCTTGAATTCTACTTGAATTCCGTTCAAATTCTTCCAGAGCTGAAAAGGCAAGAAATTTCTAGCAGAAAACTTTCATCAACCATTCCTCATGGAATCCTCATGGATTCCTCAGTGTGAACATACTCTAACATAATGAAAGTAGACAGGGAGAAAGGGGGATGCAGCTCTCTCCCATTCTCTTCTCCCTTTCTCTCACCCCCTTGCATATTCTTTCTCTATCCTCCACATATACAGCTGTCTCTATTTTTTTTTTTTTATGTCAGGCATACATTAGGATATGAAGAGAATTTCAATTATACTGACAGCTGAGGACTATAGGGAGGGCTTCCATAACTTTATATGTCCAACCTGTTCAGATAGGGCTTTTGTTCATTTAATGGAGGATTCTGTCAAATTTCGATGAGTAAATACCTGGCTCTTTTTCATAGTAATTTATTTACTAACACATTCCTCATTCATAAATCATATCCCCAAACTATCTATTGGCTTTGAGACAAAACGGAAAATAGATGATTGACTTAAAAGATATATAGCCTTCTGATCCTGCCACATCTACATTAAATCACAGCAAAGCTTTACATTTGGTAAGTGTATGCCATCATACTTTTTCTTTATTTTGTCAAAGGCAATAAAACCAATATACTTAAAAATCATAATTCAAATGGGATTTTAACATCCTACTCATCAAATCAATTCAATGAACAATAATTCACAGCCGGGGAAATCCTGGAGAACTGAATGTTGTGTACTGTAATCTACATTTCTTTCACACCTGTTCTGTTCACTGTGCCAAGTCTGGAGAACAACGCACATAAAAAGTATGCAGAGAACAAAAACATAAACCCGCTGGAATCTGGAGTCATTGTTACTATCTCTCACATAGGCTGTGTGATATAGTTCAGCGGGTGAGCAGGCAATCAAACAAATGTGAAGGCGCACACATGCAAATCAAAGACGCGGGATCCTTCCTATGTTATGGGATTTGCCTGAAAAAAAGATTTTTTTCTATAATTAACTTACTGCATTAATTTTATGTTTTATTTTTCCACTGGAAGCTGCCTAATAATATTGGTTAATATTTGGGAATTTAATATGTTTCTTGCTACTTTTGTGATGATGAATATAAAAGATTTATTATAGGTTAGACACATAGTAACATAGTACTAACATAGTTCGTAAGTCTAAAAACACGTGTCCATTCAATTTAGCCTATTATCTTGCAGTGTTGATCCAGAGTAAGGCCAAATTCACATGGCGTAAGACACCGGCCGCTCGTGACCCACCCGGGTGACGGAACGGCCAGTGTCAAAAAAAATCATCTCTGATGAATTGAGATGCGGGCGCATCAGTGTGCACCCGCATCCCAACTCGCCACTGCGCACAATGGAGCGTTTGGCCGGAGCCGCATGCTGTATGGACTGAGTTGTCTCCTGCAGCCATGTAATGTCAGTTTTTTTGCGGCACCGCTATGGATCCCGGCCAGAGCGTATACTATGTGTATACATTCTGGCCGGGATTCCATAGACTTCAGCACTACGTAAGTTCCGAAGTAATCACGGCCGTTGTTGCAAATCGGCAACAACGGCCATGAGTATTACGCAACTTACGTAGTGTGAACATACCCTAAGGGTGCGTTCACACCTACAGGATCTGCAGCAGATCTGCAGCAGATTTGATGCTGTGTTCAGTTATTTAAATGAAATCTGCTGCAGAAAATCAGCTGCAGATCCTGTAGGTGTGAACGCACCATAACCCGGCTGCATTCAAACATTCAGTGAAATGGTCCGTGATTACAGATCCGAGATCATGTACAATCTTATAGCACAATACTTTCTATTGGGCTATTCACATGGTACACTTTTTCACGGATCCGCAATCCATTCCATGACATCAGTATACATTCGTGCAGTCCTTGAAAAACATGGATGTGATGTAATCAGTGTAATTTAAAAAGCTTTAAACAGATCCTTGAAAAACATGTACATGGTAGATAGCAGACCTCATCCATGGACCTTGAAAATCACTGAACGTGTGAATGCAGCCTGTGGCTATGTTCGCACTCTGTATGAGACCGTCCGTTCCCTGACCCGCACGCTTCATTGTGTTAACTGACAGGGTTTTTTGCGGCCGCTATTTAATTAATAGCGGCCACAGAAAACTGACATGTCAGTTTCTCGCAGCGCTGCTAGGGATCCCGGCCGGAGTGTTTACTATGAGGGTGATTTATCAAACTGGTGTAAGGTAGAATTGTCTCAGTTGCCCCTAGCAACCAATCAGATTCCACTTTTCATTCCTGACAGATTATTTGAAAAATCAAAGGTGGAATCTGATTGGTTGCTAGGGGCTACTAGGACAATTCTAATTTACACCTTGTTTGATAAATCTCCCCCTATGTGTATACAGTCCGCCTGGGATTCCCTCAGCCTTCAGCACAACGTAAGTTCCGTACTAATCACAGCCGTTGTTGCAACGGCCGTGATAAGTACAGAACTTAGGTTGTGTGAACATAGCCTAAGGTAGCCCATTTCCCTAACCTTGGGGGAAAAATTGCCAATTTGGCCAACAGAATAAATCTCTGGATTGATGAATTTTCTTCACAATCTTGTGACTATAACCTGTAATATCTTTACACTCTTGGGCCATGTTCACACAACGTATCTGTTGCATAAAACACAGCCGTTGTTCCAATTTGCAACAACGGCCATGATTAATGCAAAAGATACGTTCTATGTGAATGAATCCTGACCGAGTCTATACACATAGAGGGACATTTATGTATTTATTTATTTATTTATTTTATGTTTTTTACGCCGGGCTTACAAATGTCCCCGCAGCTCCAGAGCTCAGAGGATTTATGTAGAGGCCCACTGCCTCTTCATAAATCCCGTGAGCACAGAACCTGTCCGTGCGAATAAATTGAAACCTACACCAGGCCAGAGCTGATGTAGGTTTCACTATCATTTTTCCCCCGGGAAAATGATAAATGCGGCGCACACAGAGGCCACGCCCCCCGTAACGCCTCTTCTCTACCCCACTGGCGCAGAAGGATCCATCTGCGCCTAAGCAAAGGCATTTTAGCCCTTTAATAAATTTCCCTTATAGTATACACTCCGGCCGGGACTCCAACCAGCTGCACGGAAAACTTACATGTCAGTTTTGTGCGGCCGCTATTCATTGAATAGCGACCACACAGACATGTCAGCTCACAATTGGGATGCGCCCACATACGGATGCGCCTGCATCCCAATTAAACAGAAATAAAGATTATCCGGCCAGTCACAGAACGGCCGATGTCATAGGTATTGTTAACCCGGCCTTAAAAGTCATCCAGACCTCTTTTGAATTGTTTAAATGAGTTCACCGTTATAACTACCCTTGCAGAGTGTTGTATAGTCTCTTACAGTTAAAGGGGAACTCTGGCTATTTTTTTCCTTTCAAATCAACTGGTGTCAGAAAGTTATATAGATCTGTAATTTACTTTTCTAGTATTTATCAGAAGTGGCAGCAGAGCGCACTGTGTCAGACTGGAAAGAATACATCACTTCCTGCAGCTGATATACAGTATACTGGAAGACTTGAGATTTTTAAATAGAAGTAAATTACAGATCTATATCACTTTCTTAATACACCTTATACTTTTGTTGGCCATCCCCACCACTCGGTGTGAGTGCGGTCTTTGGAATAAGTTATATGTCGCCCCCGACCGACCACTGGCAGTTGATATTGGTGGAGATGAGGGTCAGGTGTGATGGAAAATCACTGCCCGATCGTTTAGAAAACACAGGATTGCTCAAACTTTGGGCAGGACGGGGGCCAGACGAGAGAAAGGTGACCACAGTGCTGCTGACAGACTATAATAGGCAAGGACATGATGGGGGTTAGGAGCGGGGCACAGAATATATGCGAAAAAATGACCTGAGATGCAGAAGTGAAATCCAAAGCATTTCACTTTGTGTTGCAGATACGCTGCAGATTTATTTTACTCATTAACTCTACTGGGGAAGACAAAATCCACAGTAATTCTGCAGTGTAATACGTTGATTTTTCAGTTTGCTGTCTGAATCAAAGTCTGCAGTGGCAAAATCTGCACGGTTAATAAAGAGTTTCTGTAAAAAAGCCTTGGATTATGCATATTGAGTAGTATTTTCATCTTGAGTAAACATACCATACATTTTTCACATTGGCCAGTGTTACCAGCAAGCAGTTCCTTTATCCTACTTATAGCAGGGGCCTATGGTAAAGTTAATCCGCCCCTGTGCCTACATATTTACTTACATGTAGGCATAATAACCAGGTGACCAAGGACCTTTCAAAATGGCAAAAAATGACTACAAATTCTCAGGCCTATTAACTGTAGTCAGCTCATCTCTTTAAACACAAACTAAAAGAAAAGAAACCTTTATGAGCACATGTAACCTGAAGCAATAACATCTTTGATTGGAAGCATACAGTTGTATATGACTAGGGCATGGGGCTACACTGAATTTGTTTACCGTAAACTTCCAGTAGATATTTAAAAAGCGTGAAGGAGAAAACATAATCCATAGAAATAGGGGGTTGGCGGTCGCTGACTGACACAGTGGTGACTTAGCGTAGGGACCCATGTGAACCAGGGGACCTGCACGCGGTACATGGGGCAAAATGGTTTGATCAAATAATATACCGACATCCTGCCATTGTTTTTTAAATGAAGCCGATAGACATTAGTGTCAGTCATAGGTGTGAGGTGCAGCGCTCCTTTCTCTCCTTGTCCATATTTTACGTTTCTCCCTTTTCTAAGTGTTTGCACTCCTTCTGGTAAGACCCACATGACCGCAATCAGCAGGAGACACCTGTGCACACATGACTGGTACCTCCAATCTTTCCCATTCTACCTGCAGGAGTATGGTGAGTGTTTTAGACCTTGTTCACACTGGTGTTATTTGGTGACAGCTTTCTCCGCCGGCAGTCCCTGCTGGGTTTTGCAGGGGGCCCTTAGGCATTGGTCCTGTGACAGTGGGGTTGCAGTGCCATTTTATGGCCTTCCTCCCCTGTTTGTGCACGCCTTGCGGGGTTGGCTGACTGACACGGTGGTGAGTTAGCGTAGGGACCCATGTGAACCATAGGTGTGAGGTGCAGCGTTCCTTTCTCTCCTTGGCCGTATAATTCATAGAAATGTAAAAGGGTGTTAAGTGGTAAAATTTTTTATAAATAAATAAAAGAAAGACAATTCACCTAGCTTCATTAATCCCCTGCTGCTATAATTCTTTTAAAGCGACTCTGTACCCACAATCTGCCCCTCCAAACTTCATCAGGTGATGTAGTTATTGTCCTCAAAAAACAACTTTTAAACTTGCAGCCCTTTGTCAAATTGGCGTGGCCTAGGCCTGCATCACCTCTTTGTTCCTCCTCCGCACCCTTTTCACCATTAGGAATGCCTCTAGGGGGATTTCTCCTAATCATCACTTGTTTGAACACTGCACATGGACCTTTAATAATCCAGCATATGTGCACTGCTGAGAGAATTGATAGGAGAAATCTTTCTAAGGGCATTCTTAATTATGGGGGGGAAGGACAGAGAGGCATTGCATGTCCAGGGCACAGACACTCTAGGCCACGCTAAGTTGACACAGAGCTGCAAGTTTAAGGCTGCGTTCACACTACGTATATTTCAGTCAGTATTGCAACCAAAACCAGAAGCGGATTAAAAACACAGAAAGGATCTGTTCACACAATGTTGAAATTGAGTGGATGGCCGCCATATAACAGTAAATAACTGCCATTATTTCAATATAACAGCCGTTGTTCTAAAATAACAGCAAATATTTGCCATTAAATTGCAGCCATCCACTTAATTTCAACATTGTGTGAACAGAGCCTTTCTGTGTTTTTAATCCACTCCTGGTTTTGGTTGCAATACTGACTGAAATATACTGACTGAAATATACATATACTGACTGAAATATACTTAGTGTGAACGCAGCCTAAGGCCAGGTTCAGACTATGTAAGTGTGCGGCTGTATTTGCGGCTGTAATTGTGCGGCGGTATTTTTGGTGGTTCATGCGTACGCTGGAAAGTATAGGATATACGGCTGCACAGTGCACACTATGTATGAATCTACGGCCCAATCGTAAACGGACCCGTAAAAAATGAACAAGACCATTGTTTGCGGCTGGAAACGCGGCCGTGGATTGACAGGTGGTCCGTACGGAGTACTTCAAAAATAGCCGGCAATGATGCCGAATGCCGATGCCTCTAATAGTTAATATATTAAATTAATAAAACACATTTTCTTTGTAATAAAGTCCCTTTCGTTGGTCAATAATTTAATTCTAAAGAATCCATCATTTTGCAATTAAATATACTGTTAAAATAAATAGATATATAAATAAATGTATATTTATATATATATTTATTTTTTGACAGTATATTTAATTGCACAATGATGGATTCGTTAGAATTAAATTATTGAACAACGAAACTGAATTTATTTCATCGAAAATGTGTTTTATTAATTAAATATTAATTAGTACAGGAAGCTCCATAAGCCGTTAATTCATATTGCCGGCAAAAGAGCATTCTGTACTAATCATCACTTTACTTTAATGAAAACATCAAATATTTGTTCTAATTATGTTATCACAATAGCATTATTAGAAGAAACATTTAGAATTATATGTGCGCTCAGCTGATTGGCTGATCGGCTGAGCGCACATATAATGAGCCGGTCCGCAGTACAGTGACTTCATTGTGCTGCGGACCAGCGAAGAGACAACATCGGGGTGAGTATACAGCTCTCCCCACCCCCTCCCCAGCACTGCACCCCTCCCAGCAAGGAAGTGGGGGTCAGTTAACCCCTTCTTTGCTGGGATGGGTGCAGTGTGACATCAGTCTGGCCCCCAAGGGGTTAAGGGGGATGCAATACATCCTCCCTTAACCCCTTGGGGGCCAGACTGTAAGCAGCGATCTGTAAAGATGCTGCATACTGTAAGGAGCACAACACCGCTCACAATGATGGGTGTTGTGCTCCTGTTTGTGTGTTTTTTGTGTGTTTCTCCCTTTTTGTTTTTCAGATATCGGTATCCTGGGGATTACGTCGGATTCCGTGGACTACGTCGATGATCAGCGTTTTTGTTTTTTTTTTAAATAAAATGGTCAATGAGGGGTGTGGGGGTGTTTTTATTTGAATAAAAAATTTTTTTAACTTGTGTCTTGTCTTTATTTCTTTACTTTATAGACTTAGTAGTGGAAGCCGTCTAATAGACGGAATCCATTACTAAGTTGGGGCCTAGTGTTAGCCGGTATAAAATGGCTAACACTAACCCCCTATTATTACCCCAATACCCAATGCCACCAGGGGTACTGGGAAGAGCCGGGTGCCAGTGGTCCCGGAGCGTCAAAATTGGCGCTCCTGGACCGGGCGGCAGCAGGCTGGTAAGATTTAGGCTGGGGAGGGCCTAAACCAAAGGCTCTTCCCACCCTGGTGTTACCAGGCTGCTGTCGTTTGGTTTTTAACCCGGCTGGTTATAAAAATAGGGGGGACCCTATGCGGGTTTTTTTTAAAATAAATAAATAATTAAATTAGATATATTGACAACTGCAAGAATAACCAATACACAATGCCATCAAGCATCTACAGGGTCACTTTTACCCCAGGCAACAGGTTGTTGGCAACAGGTTTCCAGATGGACATGGACAAGGTTATTAACAAGAAACATAGTGGCTAGCAACAAAAACTTAGTGGGCCAAGCAACAAATACTTCAAACTGATGTCTCTCAGCAAGTCCTTCAAACTGGAAACAAAACCGTCCCTCCTATGCATGTAAACACATGGACAGGGCTGATGGCAGCAGGCTAAGCGGCTATTCAGCAACGCTGCACAAAAGAGCCTCTGTAGAGAGAGAGAGTGTACAAATAGAAAGAGGCCTCGTGTCTCTCTGACTTGAATTGTTTAGGAAAACTTTAAAAAGTGCCAGTCCCATCTCTCGAGGTGTGTTAAATAGCAATAAACATAACTAACACAAAATCTAAAGCACAATGCAGTGAACCTCCAGGGAATACATGGTTATTGCCTTCCCACACAAAAACAATTTCCACAATTTTGCCCATATTATGACCCAGAGAATACTCAAAAATAGACAAGAGGTTACCAAATACTTCCACTGGGAGCATAAGAAATTCTATACCAATCCTCCATTCTCCACTAGATCACTTGTGATGTTGTGGGTACAAGCTGTATGCAAGTGATTGTCTACCTGCTCCTGATTACATAATGGAAAAGGTATACATGTACACGGAAGAAGTACTCCGAACAACAGTCGGAATACTTGAACTTTATTGCGTAGCAAGCAGTTTATGTAATAAGTAAAGTATAGTATAGCAGTTTATATAGTAAATATAGTATTATACTATACTTACTATATAAACCGCTATACTATACTATTAGTATAGTATAGTAATAGTATACCAGTTTATATAGTAATTATAGTATAGTTTATATAGTAAGCATTAACAAAGCAAGGGGTGGGGTGTGTTATATTCTCTGTTCATTGGTTTCTTCCATCTGTCACCAGTAGATAAGAAAAAACTTTGGGAGGTTACGGGATGAGGGCGCCATCTTGGAGCAGGGGGCTCTCCACCATCATTCATAACAGTACAGCAAGTGATTCCATTATATACTACTGTCTATCACAGTGATCAAGACCCATATATTATAATAAAGCACTCTGCAGACATTTAGTTGTCATGCTAAATCATAGTAATCTGTTACAGCAGGCACGTATTATAATATCCATGATGTTTCAGTCCTGAGACCTTGATCAGGCATTGGGGAAATGAATAGACAGGGGAATCAATATCTGATTGGTTTAACAGATTACTAAGAGTTAGCATGACAATTAATTGTATACAGAGTACCTTATTATCATTTACTTGATATCTACCAATGAGCACCAGTGGAATAAAATGTTGATAATTCTACCACAGAACAGGGTTGTGTTTATTCAACTATGCTATAAACTGAGGTTTAATAGATAATCAATATATGTTACACAGGGTTATTAGCAGTCCATGGGCTGTGACAGACAGACTATCACATGAAGAAGAATTTATCACAGATGAAACACAGCCTGATCACTCTTCATGTGCTCAACCAGTCCCGGATGGTTTGATATTCTAATTGTCCTTGTTACTATTAATAATAATATTTTAAATATTATGAGCAAGACATCCACCAAAACGATAAAAGGGTTATCCAGGATTAGAAAAAAAAATGCCACTTTTTCTGCAAAAAGCGCCATCCCTGTCCTCAGGTGGTGTGAGGTATTACAATTCAGCTCTATTTACTTCAATGGAACTGAGCT
Organism: Dendropsophus ebraccatus; assembly: GCF_027789765.1. NCBI lineage: Eukaryota > Metazoa > Chordata > Amphibia > Anura > Hylidae > Dendropsophus > Dendropsophus ebraccatus. The sequence goes on from NC_091455.1 coordinate 166,741,886, forward strand.
GCACAACATACCTGAACTGAGGACAAGAGTGGAGCTGTTTCTGGAAGAAGGCGGCCATGTTTTTGCAAGCAATACCCTCTTTAAATTTAATTTAAATTAAATTATTTTAATCAAGTGCATGGGCAGTTCCATATACAATAAATGAAGCGGCAATGCATAAACATAACTGCAGCTGCATTCCAACAGGAGACCCCCTATTTTTGAGATATCAGGGGGTCCAAGTAGTCAGATCACACCATACTGCCTGCAATCATACAGTTATCTGCTTTTCTTTGGATAGGAGATAACTACTAATCATTGGTAGGACAACCCCTTTAAGATCTAGTATTAAAGGGGTATTCCCCCCAAAATTATTTTTGCATTAATACGCTGCCCACCCGTAGCTTTCCATCTTTCCAATATACAGTTATTATGGATTCTGCACAGTTTTGCTGTTATCCAGCTGCATTCACCTCCACGGATTGCATAGAATCATCAGACCTCAGTCCACACCGACGCGCTTCCTGCTCCTGGCCCCCACCCTCCGTGTCGGCATCACGTGACTGAGAACACTGATGCGGTGGCTGCTGTTAGAGAGGGAGACAGTGATCAGCGCAGCTGTGACAGCCCCCCGCCCCACAACCGACCGCCCCCCCATCACCCATGCATCCCTCACTCACCCGCAGCATAGCCTCCGCACTCACCCGCGGCACCCCGCCCCCCGCGATCGCCCACGGCAAGCTCCACCCCCCGCAATCGCCCGCGACTAGCTCCGGCCCCACACTCGCCTGTGACTAGCTCCGCCCCCCGCAATCGCCCGCGACTAGCTCCGCCCCCCCGCAATCGCCCGCGACTAGCTCCGGCCCCCGCGATCACCCGCAGCAAGCTCCGCCCCCGCGACAAGCTCCGCCCCTCACAATCGCCCGCATCATCGCCAACTCAGCTCTGAAACACCAGTGTCCCCGCCAGCTCTGCTACACCGGCGTCCCCGCCAACTCAGCACTGCTACATCGGCATTCCCGCCAACTCAGCTCTGCTACACCGGCGTCCCCGCCAACTCAGCTCTGCTACACCGGCATCCCCAACTCGGCTCTGCTACACCGGCGTCCCCGCCAACTCAGCTCTGCTACACCGGCGTCCCCGCCAACTCAGCTCTGCTACACCGGCGTCCCCGCCAACTCAGCTCTGCTACACCGGCGTCCCCAACTCAGCTCTGCTACACTGGCATCCCCAACTCAGCTCTGCTACACCGGCGTCCCCGCAAACTCAGCTCTGCTACACCGGCGTCCCCGCAAACTCAGCTCTGCTACACCGGTGTCCCCGCCAACTCAGCTCTGCTACACCGCCAACACAGCTCTGCTACGACGTCACCGCCAACGCAGCTCTGCTACACTGTCACTTCCAACTCAGCTTTGCTACACCGACACCGCCATCTCAGCTCTGCTACACTGTCATCATCTCCTTCATTGTCTCAGCTCTGCTACTTCACCATCATCAGGCAGAAGCATTGCATGATGGGAAATGTAGTTTCCTATCTTGGATATAGACCATGTTTTAGAAAAAGTTGTAACTCAGGAACAGCAGCAGCTAGAAAGATGGGAGACGGCTCAAAATACTCAGGGGGACTTGGTGAGTAAGGCCAGCTAGTTTTGGGAGCATTTCATTTTTTTAGCTCTTGGGGGGAATACCCCTTTAAGCTTGTAACCTCTCTCCCTATGTACCAGTCTGTCATTTACTGTACTTCTTGTTTTCTTGATTTTAGGTTACATTCTGTGTGTCTACCACTTATCATGTACAGTGCTCTGAAATCAAGGGTTGTTTCAAAATAAATAATAATAATAATAATAATAATAATAATAATGAACAACTGGCCCAGTAAAAAAACAAGCCCTCATCTGGCTTTGTTGCCCGAAAAAAAAATTATAATTATGGCTCTTAGAAGGAGGAAAAAATGATTGGCTGTAAAACTTACCACACCTTGACATACAGTACCAGTACCCTGAGGACCTTACATAGTAAATGCACCATGCAATCATAGTGCTTACATAGTCATTGCCACGGTACCCATTTGATCAACAATGCATAAGACGTAAAGGTGACCTAGAGGTTAACATATGATGGGCACCCTGTTGATAAGCTGATCACAGCATAATGAAAACAGATCAAAACGGCTCAGTGGTTTTTTTTGTGTTTTTTTTAGCGTATACAAAATAAACCACATTTTTCTGCAGTCAAAAAAAGTATGCATTTTCATATGTTTTTTTTTTAATGACAGTCAAGGGAAAAACAGATACACACAAATGCATCTGTTCTTTCATCCATTTTTCCATTAAACTGATATGGTAAACAAACACCAAAAATGCAGTGTAAACCCAGCCTTAGTGGTACAACTAAGATGAAAGGTGCGTTTCGGGTGAGTATGACTCTTGCTCACTGACACATATAAGATACCTTATTGCTAGTGTGAAAACGCTAGAGTAGGGACCATGTCTCTGAGGACACCTTAATGTTGGTGACATGGTACACTCTGTTTGATCAAATAGTTTGCTAAGATCCTCACTTTTTAATATCTACAGAGCAGGTGTTTACCGTGTGTACACTGGAAGTAGTTTATACGGTAAACCCTTGCACCTTTGGGTTACTGTTGCACCTTCTGTTTTTTTGTCTGTATTTAAGCCACAAGCAGCGTGCAACCTGCAGTGTGAACAGAGTCATAGATGTGCTGCCAATTTTTCCTTTTTTACATATAAGATACCTATCTATGAGCTATATTGTGCTGGCAAACTTGGAAATGAAGGAGAAATGAAGCATTGCATAGTTCAATTGTAAATAAAGGGACTGCTGAACACTAGCTCCTCTAAGGCTTCTATAGCTGCTTTCCACTCAAAAAGATAGGGGTCTTAAACGAAATCTAACTAAACTAAATCAGACAACCTCTCCAAATATCTTCATATAGCTTGTGAACCTGCATAGTACACTGGAGCGGAAAACTGGTGATATGTATTTTCAGGCTTGGATTTCACAATGTTCCTATGATCAGTATAATTCTGGGATATTGTGTATAATGTTCAGGATATTACTGTAGCCATTGTAAATCGTATTGTGTCTGTATTGTGGTAAAAGAGGATTAGCGCAAGAGCAGTAACCATGATCTCATTCTCATCAGCTTGTCACAATGCGTAAGAAAGCACAGGCGAGGATTGCTGGCAAGAGCACTGCAAGCAAGAAATAGGTTGGTCTGTTCTCAGTAGGTCATGGAAATGACTCAAACAGATGATTATCAGGACACACTATAGTATTGTAAGGAAAGATCAGAGGAATTTCTATTGCAAGTGTAATTGGTGGCTTTCCCCTTTCTTTGAATTGTCTTCTTCTTTCAGAAAATATGCTGGAACGAGGCTTAAAGGAGTGTTCTCTCCCATGTTATAATAAATGATTGTTAAGGCCCAAAAAAAATCTTTTCTTTTCATTTCTATCCTAAGACCATATGGCCAGACATAATGGATTTGCAGCAAATCTGCTATGAAAATCCTTTACATACAGATTTCGATGCAGATTTGAGTGGGTCTCACCTTGAAATCTGTGATGAAGTCCATCGCCCTTTCGCAGCAGTATAGAGAAGGCAATGGATGTGTTCTTCATTTAAGTGAGGTGTGAAAGCCACATTCCTGGACATTGCACTGTACTTTGTTGCATAATCAACAGTTATGTATTTAAAGAGAAACTAACAGTAGGTTAGACGGCTTCCTATAGTGCTGGGGACAGAGAGAATAAAGGCAATTTTCTTACCTTCATCCTCAGTGCTGTTTTTGGTAAATCTTCACTTTATTCAATATAAAAATTAAGCAGTTTTGGTGAACTGGGTACAGGACTACTGCCCTTGGTGCAGTGATCCCCCTGGCCCACCCCTTCTCTTAAAAGAATCTGTCACTAGGTTTATGCTACCTTAAAGGAGGGCAGCATAAGCTTATGACAAAAATGCTGAAGAGATTGATGTTTTACTTACATCATTTTGTTCAGCTGTTCTCCTAATATGCAGGAGAATAGGATTCTTACCACACCCCTCCCCTAGCCCTCCAGCTGCTGATTGACAGGTGACTGCCTATACACAGCATGGATAGATAACTGCCAGCAGTCAGCAGCTGGAGGACGGAGTTTTCTGCTTCTCATGAATAATAAGGACTACTGGGCTCATCTTATAATGGAGAGGACTACTTTTTGTTTATGTTATTCAGGAGGATATCTCTGTATCAGTTGCACAGAACAATGTAAGTGATATAGCATGCTGTTCAGCTTCTCTGTCACTACTTTATGCTACCCTTACATAGTACAGCCTAAACCTGCTGACAGAGTCTCTTTAAACATTTATCTGACGCTCTGAAGGGATTAGTGCTAGAGGGGCGTCACTGCACTGCCCCACCGCTATATTCATGAGGAGGGATAGGCTAACAGGGCGGATTGGTGCACTGAGGGCAGTAGTCCCACCCCCAGTGCACCAAAAACAGCACTAAGGATTAGGAAAAGATAATTATCTTCATTCTCACCGTCCCTGGCCTTATGGCAGGTAAAAGTCTTCTAAACTGCTATTACCTCCCCTTTAAGGACATGTCTGTAAACTTAAAACAAATATAATTAGTATATTTTAGATTGAAATTGTCTTTACACAGAGCAGCATTTCTCTCACCATTCCCCCAGCAATATCTCATGCAGTTAATTATATTTAACATCTCTATGAAATGTTATCCCGCAAATGTGTGTATAATGGCTGGGCTCCAAGAGGAGAGAATATATAAAATGTCACTTGTAGCCAGTTAAAACACCACTGCTCTTTTGGATTCTTCTAGTATTGTAATGTATTCTTTACATCCCACAGTGTTAGGCGGCTTTTACATTTTCTTGGAAAATCTCAAGGGAATTAAACGTTCTGGCTTTTAGGCTTACTGAAAGTTATTCACTGCTGCTTCAGCACCTTGCTGCCCACCTGGGGGTTGCACTTATGAGGCAGTAAATCACACTTCTTCATGTCTTATTCCATCTGAGTCCGTGTGATTTACACAGACAGGGTTGTGAAAATATCTGACTATCCTTTGATCTGTGAATAGTGACTGTTTTGACAGAAACTGACATGAAGAATTGCCTTCTTAGGTCCTTTGGGCATGTGTCCATTGCAGAAGTCTTTCAAGCGCATCTTTTCCTTTTTATTAGTGAGAGATTAAGTTATACACGTAAAGAGAAAAAGAAGGGGGAAAAAAACAAACGTCTTGATAATAATATGCCAAATGAGTTTTTTTTTTCTCAGATTTTCACAGCCATACAGTATATAACAAATGTTTCAGATGTTACATAGTACAGTATACATGACTGATTTTCAAAGACTTTTGGAAGGTGCTGTTCCTGCTTGCTCAGCTCCACAGCAAATCAATGCCTGCGGAGTAGGCATTTAGCAACTAACCGGAGACCCACTAGGTCTCCGGATGAGAAATAGGTCTAAAACAGTCCCCTCTTTGATTCAAGGCTCTTCAAGGGGTCAGACACTGACTGACAGAAGTAAGGTCTGTATTAAACAGGACAATGCCTCCTGTAAGGGAGCTGCAATAATCTAAATCGATGATCATTTAGCAAAGGGTGCATGGACATCGTTAGTGATGTCTGGGCAGCCCTTGCCCTTAAAGGGGTATTCCACTTAAAAATATTTATCCACATTTCTATTCCTTTTCCCAATATATAAATTACTCAAATAGAGATGCTTAATCTGTTCTGCTGTTTTCAGCCACTTTTCTGCTCTCAGCTGCTGCCCAGGAAGTTCTGTAGTTTCTGGTTTTTCTATTATTGTTAACCCCTCTTATCTCTAGCTGCCGCCATTTTGTGTCAGCCTGTCAGTGTGTAGCCATTTTGTGTAAGCCTGTCACCGCACTGGGCTGGGGATTCTCTGTCCTGGCTTGTAAACCATCCTCCTTCCTTTGCATCAGTTGTCCTGTCACTTCTGATTGGCCTGTTAGTCACATGGTGCTTGCTGGCCAATAACCAGGCAGGCTGGGATACTGATCACATGCTCATGTTGTACTAAGGGAATCTCTCATATATGATCTCAGTAATGCCTGTGCAGTACAATATTCTGCTGTTTCCTCACACAGGCAGGTCCTCTACTTTCCTATGGGACAGTGGAATTCCCTAACATATATCTGTCTATTACTGACTGGTATTTGCACAACTTTGCTACCTGGGAAAGCAGGGTGCTTGTATGTGTGACTCAGACAGAGGGGAAGAAGTTTATATGTTATTCCTGCACAGGCTGTCATGTCATCTCATTACAACATGTGTGCTGAATGGGTGTGAGGGGGCGAGGTTTATAGGGTGAGATATACAGAGATAGCAGGACGTGGAGAGACAGAATGGGGAGATGTACAGAGATAGCAGGAAATGGAGAGACAGAGAAGGGGGGAGATGTACAGAGATAACAGGAAATGGAGACAGAGAAGGGGGAGATGTACAGAGATAGCAGGAAATGGAGAGACAGAGAAGGGTGAGATGTACAGAGATAGCAGGAAATGGAGAGACAGAGAAGGGGGGAGATGTACAGAGATAGCAGGAAATGGAGAGAGAAGGGGGAGATGTACAGAGATAGCAGGACATGGAGAGACAGAGAAGGGGGGAGATGTACAGAGATGGCAGGAAATGGAGACAGAGAAGGGGGAAGATGTACAGAGATAGCAGGAAATGGAGAGATGTACAGAGATGGCAGGAAATGGAGACAGAGAAGGGGGAAGATGTACAGAGATAGCAGGAAATGGAGAGAGAAGGGGGGAGATGTACAGAGATGGCAGGAAATGGAGAGACATAGAAGGGGGAGATGTACAGAGATAGCAGGAAATGGAGAGACAGAGAAGGGGGGAGATGTACAGAGATAGCAGGAAATGGAGAGAGAAGGGGGAGATGTACAGAGATAGCAGGACATGGAGAGACAGAGAAGGGGGGAGATGTACAGAGATAGCAGGAAATGGAGACAGAGAAGGGGGAAGATGTACAGAGATAGCAGGAAATGGAGAGATGTACAGAGATGGCAGGAAATGGAGACAGAGAAGGGGGAAGATGTACAGAGATAGCAGGAAATGGAGAGAGAAGGGGGGAGATGTACAGAGATGGCAGGAAATGGAGAGACATAGAAGGGGGAGATGTACAGAGATAGCAGGAAATGGAGAGACAGTGAAGGGGGAGATGTACAGAGATGGCAGGAAATGGAGAGAGAAGGGGGAGATGTACAGAGATAGCAGGAAATGGAGAGACAGAGAAGGGGGGAGATGTACAGAGATGGCAGGAAATGGAGAGACAGAGAAGGGGGGAGATGTACAGAGATAGCAGGACATGGAGAGACAGAGAAGGGGGGAGATGGACAGAGATAGCAGGAAATGGACAGAGAAGGGGGAGATGTACAGAGATAGCAGGAAATGGACAGAGAAGGTGGAGATGGACAGAGATAGCAGGAAATGGACAGAGAAGGGGGAGATGTACAGAGATAGCAGGAAATAGAGAGACAGAGAAGGGGGAAGATGTACAGAGATAGCAGGACATGGAGAGACAGAGAAGGGGGGAGATGTACAGAGATGGCAGGAAATGGAGACAGAGAAGGGGGAAGATGTACAGAGATAGCAGGAAAGGAAGAGACAGAGAAGGGGGAAGATGTACAGAGATAGCAGGAAATGGAGAGACAGTGAAGGGGGAGATGTACAGAGGTGGCAGGAAATGGAGACAGAGAAGGGGGGAGATGTACAGAGATAGCAGGAAATGGAGAGACAGTGAAGGGGGAGATGTACAGAGATGGCAGGAAATGGAGAGAGAAGGGGGAGATGTACAGAGATAGCAGGAAATGGAGAGACAGAGAAGGGGGTAGATGTACAGAGATAGCAGGAAATGGAGAGAGAAGGGGGGAGATGTACAGAGATGGCAGGAAATGGAGAGACAGAGAAGGGGGAGATGTACAGAGATAGCAGGAAATGGAGAGACAGTGAAGGGGGAGATGTACAGAGATGGCAGGAAATGGAGAGAGAAGGGGGAGATGTACAGAGATAGCAGGAAATGGAGAGACAGAGAAGGGGGGAGATGTACAGAGATGGCAGGAAATGGAGAGACAGAGAAGGGGGGAGATGTACAGAGATAGCAGGACATGGAGAGACAGAGAAGGGGGGAGATGGACAGAGATAGCAGGAAATGGACAGAGAAGGGGGAGATGTACAGAGATAGCAGGAAATGGACAGAGAAGGTGGAGATGTACAGAGATAGCAGGAAATGGACAGAGAAGGGGGGGATGTACAGAGATAGCAGGAAATAGAGAGACAGAGAAGGGGGAAGATGTACAGAGATAGCAGGACATGGAGAGACAGAGAAGGGGGGAGATGTACAGAGATGGCAGGAAATGGAGACAGAGAAGGGGGAAGATGTACAGAGATAGCAGGAAAGGAAGAGACAGAGAAGGGGGAAGATGTACAGAGATAGCAGGAAATGGAGAGACAGTGAAGGGGGAGATGTACAGAGGTGGCAGGAAATGAAGACAGAGAAGGGGGGAGATGTACAGAGATAGCAGGAAATGGAGAGACAGTGAAGGGGGAGATGTACAGAGATGGCAGGAAATGGAGAGAGAAGGGGGAGATGTACAGAGATAGCAGGAAATGGAGAGACAGAGAAGGGGGTAGATGTACAGAGATAGCAGGAAATGGAGAGACAGAGAAGGGGGAGATGTACAGAGATAGCAGGAAATGGAGAGACAGAGAAGGGGGAGATGTACAGAGATAGCAGGAAATGGAGAGACAGAGAAGGGGGAAGATGTACAGAGATAGCAGGAAATGGAGAGACAGAGAAGGGGGAGATGTACAGAGATAGCAGGAAATGGAGAGACAGAGAAGGGTGAGATGTACAGAGATAGCAGGAAATGGAGAGACAGAGAAGGGGGGAGATGTACAGAGATAGCAGGAAATGGAGAGAGAAGGGGGAGATGTACAGAGATAGCAGGAAATGGAGAGACAGAGAAGGGGGGAGATGTACAGAGATAGCAGGAAATGGAGACAGAGAAGGGGGAAGATGTACAGAGATAGCAGGAAATGGAGAGATGTACAGAGATGGCAGGAAATGGAGACAGAGAAGGGGGAAGATGTACAGAGATAGCAGGAAATGGAGAGAGAAGGGGGGAGATGTACAGAGATGGCAGGAAATGGAGAGACATAGAAGGGGGAGATGTACAGAGATAGCAGGAAATGGAGAGACAGTGAAGGGGGAGATGTACAGAGATGGCAGGAAATGGAGAGAGAAGGGGGAGATGTACAGAGATAGCAGGAAATGGAGAGACAGAGAAGGGGGGAGATGTACAGAGATGGCAGGAAATGGAGAGACAGAGAAGGGGGGAGATGGACAGAGATAGCAGGACATGGAGAGACAGAGAAGGGGGGAGATGGACAGAGATAGCAGGAAATGGACAGAGAAGGGGGAGATGTACAGAGATAGCAGGAAATGGACAGAGAAGGTGGAGATGTACAGAGATAGCAGGAAATGGACAGAGAAGGGGGAGATGTACAGAGATAGCAGGAAATGGAAATGGAGACAGAGAAGGGGGAAGATGTACAGAGATAGCAGGAAATGGAGAGACAGAGAAGGGGGGAGATGTACAGAGATAGCAGGAAATGGAGAGACAGAGAAGGGGGGAGATGTACAGAGATAGCAGGAAAGGAAGAGACAGAGAAGGGGGAAGATGTACAGAGATAGCAGGAAATGGAGAGACAGTGAAGGGGGAGATGTACAGAGGTGGCAGGAAATGGAGACAGAGAAGGGGGAGATGTACAGAGATAGCAGGAAATGGAGAGACAGTGAAGGGGGAGATGTACAGAGATGGCAGGAAATGGAGAGAGAAGGGGGAGATGTACAGAGATAGCAGGAAATGGAGAGACAGAGAAGGGGGTAGATGTACAGAGATAGCAGGAAATGGAGAGAGAAGGGGGAGATGTACAGAGATGGCAGGAAATGGAGAGACAGAGAAGGGGGAGATGTACAGAGATAGCAGGAAATGGAGAGACAGTGAAGGGGGAGATGTACAGAGATGGCAGGAAATGGAGAGAGAAGGGGGAGATGTACAGAGATAGCAGGAAATGGAGAGACAGAGAAGGGGGGAGATGTACAGAGATGGCAGGAAATGGAGAGACAGAGAAGGGGGGAGATGTACAGAGATAGCAGGACATGGAGAGACAGAGAAGGGGGGAGATGGACAGAGATAGCAGGAAATGGACAGAGAAGGGGGAGATGTACAGAGATAGCAGGAAATGGACAGAGAAGGTGGAGATGTACAGAGATAGCAGGAAATGGACAGAGAAGGGGGGGATGTACAGAGATAGCAGGAAATAGAGAGACAGAGAAGGGGGAAGATGTACAGAGATAGCAGGACATGGAGAGACAGAGAAGGGGGGAGATGTACAGAGATGGCAGGAAATGGAGACAGAGAAGGGGGAAGATGTACAGAGATAGCAGGAAAGGAAGAGACAGAGAAGGGGGAAGATGTACAGAGATAGCAGGAAATGGAGAGACAGTGAAGGGGGAGATGTACAGAGGTGGCAGGAAATGAAGACAGAGAAGGGGGGAGATGTACAGAGATAGCAGGAAATGGAGAGACAGTGAAGGGGGAGATGTACAGAGATGGCAGGAAATGGAGAGAGAAGGGGGAGATGTACAGAGATAGCAGGAAATGGAGAGACAGAGAAGGGGGTAGATGTACAGAGATAGCAGGAAATGGAGAGACAGAGAAGGGGGAGATGTACAGAGATAGCAGGAAATGGAGAGACAGAGAAGGGGGAGATGTACAGAGATAGCAGGAAATGGAGAGACAGAGAAGGGGGAAGATGTACAGAGATAGCAGGAAATGGAGAGACAGAGAAGGGGGAGATGTACAGAGATAGCAGGAAATGGAGAGACAGAGAAGGGTGAGATGTACAGAGATAGCAGGAAATGGAGAGACAGAGAAGGGGGGAGATGTACAGAGATAGCAGGAAATGGAGAGAGAAGGGGGAGATGTACAGAGATAGCAGGAAATGGAGAGACAGAGAAGGGGGGAGATGTACAGAGATAGCAGGAAATGGAGACAGAAGGGGGAAGATGTACAGAGATAGCAGGAAATGGAGAGATGTACAGAGATGGCAGGAAATGGAGACAGAGAAGGGGGAAGATGTACAGAGATAGCAGGAAATGGAGAGAGAAGGGGGGAGATGTACAGAGATGGCAGGAAATGGAGAGACATAGAAGGGGGAGATGTACAGAGATAGCAGGAAATGGAGAGACAGTGAAGGGGGAGATGTACAGAGATGGCAGGAAATGGAGAGAGAAGGGGGAGATGTACAGAGATAGCAGGAAATGGAGAGACAGAGAAGGGGGGAGATGTACAGAGATGGCAGGAAATGGAGAGACAGAGAAGGGGGGAGATGTACAGAGATAGCAGGACATGGAGAGACAGAGAAGGGGGGAGATGGACAGAGATAGCAGGAAATGGACAGAGAAGGGGGAGATGTACAGAGATAGCAGGAAATGGACAGAGAAGGTGGAGATGTACAGAGATAGCAGGAAATGGACAGAGAAGGGGGAGATGTACAGAGATAGCAGGAAATGGAAATGGAGACAGAGAAGGGGGAAGATGTACAGAGATAGCAGGAAATGGAGAGACAGAGAAGGGGGGAGATGTACAGAGATAGCAGGAAATGGAGAGACAGAGAAGGGGGGAGATGTACAGAGATAGCAGCAAATGGAGACAGAGAAGGGGGGAGATGTATAGACATAGCAGGAAATGGAGACAGAGAAGGGTGAGATGTACAGAGATAGCAGGAAATGGAGACAGAGAAGGGGGAGATGTACAGAGATAGCAGGAAATGGAGACAGAGAAGGGTGAAGTGTGAGAGAGGGAAAGAGTGAGGTGTTAGTGCACACTGTACATCACCCTGCTTTCCTAGGTGCAGACACATCTTCAACTCATCCTAATTCCGGTGTGTGGCTGTAGTTCTGACTACTTTCTAAGCTTGGTTTATCAGCAAGTTTAGAAAGTTGGGTGGTTGTTATCAAGAAGTGCATTATTATCTCTCTCTGTATATTTGCATCCCTCTCCCTGTCTATCCTTTCCCTATCCCTTTTCACCTCACTCTCTGTCTCTAACTTCACCCTCCCTCTCTCCATTTCTTGCTATCTCTGTATATCTTGCTCTTTTTCTGTCTCCATGTTGTTATAAGATCACAATTATCCAACTGTGATGATATGATAGATAAATATAGTACATTGTTTTTAATTTGATATTTTTCAGTCCAGAAAAGCCTAAACTAACATGTCATATTTGCCCCCATATTTGCTAAGTATTACTAGGGCTATTGTTATATATGATGTACATATCAAATATGTGAAATCTAATAAATGTAAATAGTAACTAGTCACTTAGTAGACATTCACCTTTACTGGGACTATACTCTCTATTCTAGTGTACAAAGAGGGGTGGAGCTATGCTAATGAGCTCCTCTTAAGAAGGCAGTTGTCACTGGAAAGCCAGTTTTATCTGGTTCAATCTGGTTTGGTCTGATCAGTGTCGGGCTATCAGCCAACGATACAGTTCAGATCAGTGTCATCAGAGAGAGTAAGCCCAGACTGACATCAGGAGATGTGGAAAGGAAGATGTCACAGGAGAGATAGGTAAATCCTAAATATCTATCAGAATAGATCACAGTTCTAGGGTTGTATATTCTTTTACATTTTTATATGATATATACATAATATATTCTTATATAATTATATTTTTAGAAGATAGATACAGGGGCTGAATAAGGATACCATGTTCCCCGGGCTGTTAAGAAATTGTGGGCCCCTTGCTAGCCACGCCCCCTCTAGTCCCCTGTCCCCACCCTGCTAACCACACCCCTCTCCACCCACTGCTGTGGTAGGAGGGTTGGGAGGTATGCAGCGTTATAATGGGGGCAATGAAGTCCAATCTGCAGGCAGCATGTAGAACAGGAGGGGCTAGGCAGTATGAGATAGATAGATATACAGATATAGATATATATATATATATATATATATATATATATATACATATATGTATCTCATAGTGTCTAGCCCCTCCTGTTCTACATGCTGTCTCCTACCTCAGTGTGTGTGTATATATATATATATATATATATATATATATATATTAAATAAATAATATTTTATTATTATTTTTTTTAATTAATTTATTTTTTTAATTTAGAAAAGTTCCAGGATAACTTGTCATTTACTCATGTAAACCTCTGTTATCATTCTGGGCTAAGTACAAATGTGGGCGGTCCTGCTCAGTGATTGACAGCTCTCCCTATATGCACACTTATACACAGAGTATTATAAATGTACAAGTGATTCTGAAACTAAAAAAAAAACAGCAAAAAACTATGTGGGAGAATTATCAAACATGGTGTAAAGTGAAACTGGCTCAGTTGCCCCTAGCAATGGAAAGTTCCATCTTTCATTTTCCAAAGAGTCTGTGAGGAATGAAAGGTGGAATCTGATTGGTTGCTAGGGGCAACAGAGCCAGTTTCACTTTACACCATGTTTGATAAATCTCCCCCTATATATCAATCTGTCCAGCTGATTCTACTGTATAACATGCTGCCCGCAGACTAACAGGTTTATTTTAAACATATAAAATAGTAAAAATATTCAAGTAAATTGTAAATGTAAAAGGTTAAAGGGATTCCTTCAGCTGTAATTTACATATTACATTTCTGACACTGGTCAAGGACGCCAAGGAGACACATGGTACCTCTCATATAGCTGGGTTATTGTTACATATTATCTGTCCAATATGTGAATTCTAATAAATGTAACTAGTCACTTAGACATTCACAGTTATTGAGCATATACTCTTTATTCTAGTGCACAAAGAGGGGTGGAGCTATGCAAATGAGCTCCTCTTATAACGGCATATGTCATAGGAAAGCCAGCTCAATCCGGTTCAATCCGGTTTAATCTGGTCAGGGTCAGTCTATCAGCCACTGATGCAGTTCAGGCCATTGTCATTAGAGGGCGCAAGCACAGGAAACAAAAGGAGAAGACGTCACAGGAGAGATAAGTAAATCCTAAATATCCATCAGAATAGATCACAGTTCAAGGGCTGTAGATTCTTTTTTACACGATTGCTATGTTGTTAAAGAGAACCTGTCTTGTTGTAAATGGAGTTCAATCTATAGGCAGCATGTTATACAGCAGGAGGAAGGGGCTATTCAGTGTATATATTTGTATAATATATATGGGTTTTTTTTTGTTTTGTTTTTTAAAGTTCCAGGATAACTCGTTATTTACTTTTGTAAACCCCTGCTTAATCTGGGCTTAGTAGAAATGTGGGTGGTCCTGTCCAGTGATTGACAGCTCTATATGCACGCTTATACATAAAGGATTACATGAAAAAATGAAAAGTTATTCTGAAATTAAAAGAGGATTCATTTAAACATAATGGGGGAGATTTATCAAACTGGTGTAAAGTATAACTGGCCCAGTTGTTCCTAGCAACCAATTAGATTCCACTTTACATTCCTCCAAGATTTTTTGGAAAATAAAAGGTGGAATCTGATTGGTTGCTAGGGCCAACTGAGCCAGTTTCAATTTACACCATGTTTGATAAATCCCCCCAAATGAGTCAAAATATTCATGTAAATGTTAATGGGATCCTTAAAGGAAACCTGTCAGCTGGGTCAGCCCTCCCGAACCGACCCCACCGCTGGAGAGGGCATACATACCGGCTCCTGCGCTTCCTGCTCCTGGTCCCGCCACGGAGATATGGCCATCGGTTCATCTGCTTGCTAAATATGCAGATGAGCTGAGATGAGTCCGATGGCCTTAGGAAATCACTGCTCCAGGGAGACAGCAGTGTGGAGTGGAGCAGAAAGAAAAAATTCCTGGTCATACATTTATTGAGTTATTAACCCCATATATATTCTATTCTGAGGGGGAGTAGGGGGTTAGGGGGCAGGAAGACATGCACCCAGAGTTAGTGACTTTATTAACACCTGCAGTATTCTTATGGATCCTATAAACATGGGGTGAAGGGTGGGGGTGGAGACGCATGAGGGTCAATGACTAATGGTTAAGCCCTTATGGATTCTCATATAGTCATTTATTAAGCCACGCAGCACCCTTATATACTGTGACATGGACCAGATTAACTTCAGTGGGGTTTACAGGAATATTGGGAGGGGGATTAACAACAGTGGGGTTAAAAACAGGAATACCTATGGGGGGAGGTTGTGGTCAGGGCCGTTTCTTGGGCCGGGTGAGCCGGGACACCGCACAGGGCGCCCAGAGCTAGGGGGGCACCCTGTGGTGCCCGACAGTGCCCGGCCCGCACCCCCGCAGCTTGCCCGGGGATCTGGAATTCAGATTCAGAGTTACAGATCCCTTGACCAGGGCAACCTTTAGCTGTGCGTACGTCTTTGAGACGCACACACAGCTAAGGTGAACAGCGCCGGGGCAGAGACACAGGGGCTTCCTGTGCAGGCGGCCTCTGTATGACAGGCTGGCTGCCTGCACTGGAAACCATAAGAGGACGGAGGGACCAGAAGAGGAGCTGAAAGGAGGAGATGAAATGCAGCTGGAAGAAATCATCATGGTGGTCCGGGTTGAATCGAGAAGAAAAGGGAAAATGATGCCTCAGATCAAAGAAGACGTCACCGTCACCTCTGAGTCCCAGTATATTGTATACAGTAAAATATTTTCTGTTAGGGGTGAAACACTGCTCTACGCCGCAAAATACACGCTGCTTCTTCCTAGTAACCCAAATCTTGATAAACCCCCCCGCCCTGTTGCCAAAATGGCCTAGAAACTGCCCTGGTTGTGGTATTCCCTATACTAAGATATATATAGGCACAGATAGGGCTATGTAACTATACTATATGGAGGCATATAGGGGGCTATACCATATGGTGGCACAGGGAAGGCTATATTATATGTGGGCAGAGACGAGGCTTGTTTACCCTATGGAGACATGGAACAGCCTGAATACTATTTGGAGGCATATATTGGGCATAACTGCTTATATGGGGGCACAGAGGGGGGCATTGTTAGTGTGTGGAGTGAGACACGGGGAGTTTGTATAGAGATAATGATGATTTTGGAGCAAGGAGCCTAAAATGTTTGTCTCACAGATCCTGTGGGGACAAGTCATGGCCAAAGAAATCTTCATGATGGGCTGAGCCAGACAGAGAAGCAAAGGAACAGAGAACAACTTTGACTATGAAAAACATCACAGAGAAGCCGCCTCCTGTGAGTAACTGCAGTATAGCCAGTTATAAGTCTGCAGAACCTGCATACAGCTGGATCTACCTCTATACGGTCACTGCTCAGGGAGAATATTACTCTTTATATAGTGAATATTATTCAGTGACAGGATAGTGGTATTTTCCAGTCACTGTATGGTAAGGGTAGTGGTTATGGTGTGACGGTAATATTTGTCCTGTATATACTGGTATTATTGGTAATATATGTATTATAAGGGTGACTTCACACATAACGTATCATAGTGAATTTCCCACTGCAATACTCGGTACTGTCATTTTTTTGGCTTTACATTCTCAGAGCGAATTTTTCATTATGCTGCAAGAATGTAGCCCTTTCCCACTCACCCCAGCAGCTGCTGGACTAATACATGTAAAAACACACACAAGGCGGTCAGCTCACCCTAGTCCACAGCGTATATCCATAAACCCTCGGTGAAGCACGGATGTATATGGGCACAATCCTATCCAAGATAGTTCAGGCAAAATGGTAGGAAAGTATCCAGCTCCAGAAAGTGCAGTAAAACAAGAGTTTATTCCAAAAAGTACAAAAACATGAAATTAAAAATACATGGACGTCCATGAAAAAAAACAACGCGTTTAAGAGCATAAGCTCATTAGTCATGGCTAACTTGTGTTACTCTCCCACCTGCGTCTCCTTTTCCCAGTTCCCTACAACACTATCCTTGATATACAGTATGGGGAGGATATGGTTTGCGGGCTGCTGAAGTTTGCGTGCCAGGACTGATTTTAAGTCCCAGTCCAGCCCTGGTCCCAGGATAACTTGTCATTTATTTATGTAAATCTCTGATCATTCTGCGCTAAATAATGTAGGTGGTCCTACAAACCCATGCATACCCAGGCTCTGGCTGTTGAAATTATCAGAGACTGTAAGTCCTTTGGAATTAGGGGGGATGAGAAGTTACTATTATATGTGGATTGCATCCTTATATTTGTTAACGACCCCCAGAGGGCAGTACCACAGATTATTCAAAATACTTAAACTTATATAGCATTATCCCTGAGATATGTACATATGGCTCTAGAGAGATATAGATATTGCTGTGTATAGCATAGATCAGGAACATTTATCATAACTTTGTTGTTTACAGGTGACCGATGCCCAGTGAGATGATCAGCAAGATGGTCACCCCTGCCAGCTGCAAGAAAGCAATGGAAAGACAGGTAATTAATATTTATATTAATTACTGATAACACTTAGGCTAGATGTGAGTTCTAGACCGGCAGAGATGTCACAGTCTCTACTTGATGCATGATGATATACGTCCTCTTGCTATGTATACCTTCTATAGGCATTTCTATTGTAACACTTCTCTAAGGTGCAAAGAGGAGGGACATTTCTGCACTCTACTTTTTTTTTTCTACTGGCAGGAATCCGCCTTTTTTTGTTTCGGATAGAATAGACAAAGATAACCAGAGAGTTAAGAAAAATAGACTGTGGACTGACTGACCGCAGCATTCATGCCCTTTGCCATGGCCCTACACAACTTGGAGCCCTCTGGATTAGTTTTTGCCCACTGAAATAATCCCCATGATGACTATGATGATATGCCAATATGACACCTCCATTCAAAGTTTGTATAGACTTAGCAATGCTACTGTTCAGCCAGTTCCTGATTCCATCTTGGAATCAAGTCTCCAGTGCTGACTGTTGTCTACGCAGCAATGCCCTTAGTAGACTCTCTATCAACTTCTAGGACCAGAATATCCCGGGCAGCTCATATTCTAAAGGAATATGAAGCGTAACTGCTAGTATAATTTACAGACCTGGAGCTGACACATTTCCCAAGTGCCAAAGAAAAATGATAGCAGGCCAATGGACCTCTATCTTGATGAATGAAAAAGGACTGGCCTTTACTGCATTTATTAGACAGAAGAGCGAGATGTGCCAAAAAGGACATCCTCCAAGTCCAATGAGGCAAAGGACCACTTTTTAGGTGCCACAGTTTCACTTAGATGAAAAAGCCGAACAAGGCAGTCAGGAATGTTGTCTTTGTCAAGCAAAGTTAAAGATTAAGAATTAACAGCAAAAACCACACCTTTATTATCGGTGTTGCGGCTTTTGCACCTTTTCTTAAAAGGTAAGCACAAAATAACTAAAGCCACCAATACCTTAAATAACTCTAGCAGTTCAATATCTTTCAACATCCCTTCTTGAACCTAAGAGGAGTGGCATGGCTTGGCACATCGCCTAATGGCCACACCACCTAAGGAAGCCATGACCCCTCACAACCCGCAGCCTTCTGGATTAGGTTTGGCCCACCAAGATTCCATTATGGACTTTAGTTTCCGATGCTGACTGATGCTCACGTACCAATACCTTCTCTGTAGTTTTGGTATCGAGGCCTAAGACCGACACCTCTGAAGCAGCCCCTATTGGAAAGGAAAGCAGCGTTTAATCCCAAGGATTAAGACCCCCAGCTGACCCCCATTCCTAAGGACCGAAGGAAACCAGAAGCGAGTCAATGGACCTCTATCTTAAAGAATGAAACAGGGCTCACCTCTGCTCCTACACACTCAGGAATTTTATTTTTAGTTCATTCTATGGATTGTAAGCTCTACCGAGCAGAGCTCTCACTTCTCATGTTTGAGTTAAGGTTTAAAAGTGTTCCTCTTTAAGGTCTTTTCTTTCTATCTATGAAACCCCAAATTTGTAAAGTGTTGCGGGATATTTCATCACTATCTAAATCATATTGTTATTATTATTGACATTTTTTCTAGATTTTTATATTGTGTTTACATGTACAGGTTTTTAAAAAGTCAGGAAAAGATTTGAATAAAGAAGTCTCAGTCTTTACTGTATATGTATCCTATATTTATGATCTGTCACTTTCTTTGCATTCAATAATAACAATTAAAAACCTGACTGTGTGAACACAACCCTGCATGTCTAACCTAAAGCTTTATGTTCAAAAGCAAACCCACTAACCTACGATGACCCAATAATTTAACAATGGATCCAAAGTTAAAGAAAAGCAATGGGCCTCGAAAACCACACCTTTGTTATAGGCTTTGATGCTTGGCCCTCAACGACTAAAGCCACCTATAGCGGAAATAAAATGCAACAATGCAATGTTGTCACCCTTCCAGTTTCTATCCAAGAGGAGGGCCGTGACTGGGCACACTATTGCCTGTTCCGAAGCAGCAAAGTCAGAAATTTTAGACTTATCTTTCCCTTTCAGTGCGTAAGTAATCACTGAGATATGTAATTATGGCCCTTGAATGCCATAGATATTAGGGCCTATAGCATGTATCAAGAACACGTTATTATGGCTTTGTCTTTTTACAGATGACTGATGCCCAGTGAGATGATCAGCAAGATGGTTACCCCTGCCAGCTGCAAGAAAGCAATGGAAAGACAGGTAATTAATATTTATATTAATTACTGATAACACTTAGGCTAGATGTGAGTTCTAGACCTGCAGAGATGTCACAGTCTCTACTTGATGCATGATGATATACGTCCTCTTGCTATGTATATCTTCTATAGGCATTTCTATTGTAACACTTCTCTAAGGTGCAAAGAGGAGGGACATTTCTGCTCTCTACTCTTTTTTTTCTACTGGCAGGAATCCGCCTTTGTTTGTTTCGGATAGAATAGACATAAATAACCAGAGAGTTAAGAAAAATAGACTGTGGACTGACTGACCGCAGCATTCATGCCCTTTGCCATGGCCCTACACAACTTGGAGCCCTCTGGATTAGTTTTTGCCCACTGAAATAATCCCCATGATGACTATGATGATATGCCAATATGACACCTCCATTCAAGGTTTGTATAGACTTAGCAATGCTACTGTTCAGCCAGTTCCTGATTCCATCTTGGAATCAAGTCTCCAGTGCTGACTGTTGTCTATGCAGCAATGCCCTTAGTAGATTCTCTATCAACTCCTTAGACCAGAATATCCCGGGCAGCTCATATTCTAAAGGAATATGAAGCGTAACCGCTAGTATAATTTCCAGACTTGGAGCTGACACATTTCCCAAATGCCAAAGAAAACTGATAGCAGGCCAATGGACCTCTATCTTGATGAATAAAAAAGGACTCGCCTTTACTGCATTTATTAGACAGAAGAGCGAGATGTGCCAAAAAGGACATCCTCCAAGTCCAATGAGGCAAAGGACCACTTTTTAGGTGCCACAGTTTCACCTAGATGAAAAAGCCGAACAAGGCAGTCAGGAATGTTGTTTTGTCAAGCAAAGTTAAAGATAAAGAATTAACAGCAAAAACCACACCTTTATTATCGGTGTTGCGGCTTTTGCTTCTTTTCTTAAAAGGTAAGCACAAAATAACTAAAGCCACCAATACCGTAAATAACTCCAGCAGTTCAATATCTTTCAACATCCCTTCTTGAACCTAAGAGGAGTGGCATGGCTTGGCACATCGCCTAATGGCCACACCACCTAAGGAAGCCATGACCCCTCACAACCCGCAGCCTTCTGGATTAGGTTTGGCCCACCAAGATTCCATTATGGACTTTAGTTTCCGATGCTGACTGATGCTCACGTACCAATACCTTCTCTGTAGTTTTAGTATCGAGGCCTAGGACCGACACCTCTGAAGCAGCCCCTATTGGAAAGGAAAGCAGCGTTTAATCCCAAGGTTTAAGACCCCCAGCTGACCCCCATTCCTAAGGACCGAAGGAAACAAGAAGCGAGTCAATGGACCCAATGTCGGACTGGGTTACCTTTGACCCACCAGGGAATTTGATTCTAGGGGCCCCCCAACATACACCAGATATAACCAGCGCCAAACCTTTCACGTTATTATAGCGACTTTGCACAGAGCTGTGTATGTGACCAGCAATGGTAGCTCACTGCTAGTAACTTGTCAGCATGTATACATATAAGAGGACGAGTTATAAATGATTGTACATAGCTCACAGGCGTGTGCAGCAGTGCTAGAGGATCATATGTTATCCTGGAGCTGCTAAACAGGGAGGCCCACGTCTTGGTCAGGGGCCCACTTTGGGGTAGGGCCCACCGGGGGATTCCCCTGCTTCCCTTTGGGCCAGTCCGAGCCTGAATGGTCCTCTATCTTAAAGAATGAAACAGGGCTCACCTCTGCTCCTACACACTCAGGAATGTTATTTTTAGTTCATTCTATGGATTGTAAGCTCTATCGAGCAGAGCTCTCACTTTTCATGTTTGAGTTAAGATTTAACCCCTTCAGGACCAGGCTAATTTTAGTTTTTGCGTTTACGTTTTTTTCTCCTTGTGCTTAAAAGGCTATAGCACTTGCATTTTTACACCTACAGACCCACATGAGCCCTTATTTTTTGTGTCACCAATTGTACTTTGCAAGGACAGGCTGAACCAAAACCAGAAAAAAATTATATGCGCAGTGAAATTGAAAAAAAAGCTCAATTAATTTTCTTTGGGGGGGTTCATTTTCACGCCATGTGTCCTCTGGAAAAACTGACATGTTATATATGTTCCTCAAGTCGTTACTGTTACAACGATATGTAACATGTATAACTTTTATTGTATGTGATGACTTGTAAAAAATTCAAACCGTTAACAAATATATTTTCCTTATAATCGCTCCATTCCCAGGCTTATAGTGCTTTTATCCTTTGGTCTAGGGGTTGTGTGAGGTGCCCTTAGTAGACTCTCTATCAACTCTAAAGGAATATGAAGTGTTACCGCTAGTATAGTTTCCAGATGTGGAGCTGACATATTATTCGAAAAATAAATAAATAAATATACAGACACCCTTTTAAAGCTTATTCTCCCATTTTCTCCATTGTTTCAAGATTCTATTTTCTTATTTTTTCCCTTTATACCAAATTTTTTCATATGATTTAATCCTATTCACTAAATGTTCCCATTGTCCTCTCACAGGCCCCGATTGTGCTCCCCGGTTCGTAAAATTTAACAGTTTACCAAGAAAAAAAAGTTTAATCCTAATTTCTTGATCTCCCTTCTTTTCATGGAAGAGATTAAGTATAACATTAGTTCCCCCAAAGTTAGTGATGTTTAGGCAGCCCTTGCTCTTAAACTGCATACATTACCGCTCCACATCCTTCTGCCCTCTGCTGGCTTCCCGGAGTCGGCCCTGAAGCTTCAGAGTGGGTTTACGAATTCTCAGGCCACTCTTGAGGCCTCCTGATCAGGATTTCCTGGCAGTAAAAGGGCCCTTTTCACACATCAGGAAATCCAGATCTATAGTGGAAGGGTGCCTGTTCAAGAAAACAGGTCTGGATTTCTAAATCCTGTCCTATTTTTATTCAGAATTTCGGCACGGACGCCCCTATAGAACTATAGAATGGGAGCAGCAAAATACCGGAGGCTTTTCTGATGTCCGGAATTCCGGATTGGTTGAGAGCACTGCTGCCAATGCCCCCCCCCCCCCCCCATTCCTTAGCATAATTAAAGCCCCCATCACCATCCGGACCTCAGCCCAATGAAGACTGCTGATGCCCCCTGGGACTGCAACACCAGTGGTGTTTGCAGACCCACCACCAATCCTCCCCGCCCGGATCTCTGCAATGTTTGCAGGATCTCTGCTTCACCTGACGTTCTGCTGCTTGCAGTGAAGAGGAAACTCAGGGGAGTTAGGTAAGTATCATCTGTTGTTTTTTGGGGGGGATTGGGACGTGGTCACTCGGCTTTCCCAGTATCCTTTTCTCAGTACCATTTGGACACCCAGTTTTCCTAGTATCTTGTTATCAGCATGATGTGGCCACCCAACTTTCCAGCATCTAAGACTCAGTATGATGGAGGTCACCCAGCTTTCCAGCATCTAAGACTCAGTATGATGGAGGTCACCCAGCTTTACAGCATCTTACATTCAGAATGATAGAGGTCACCTATCTTATCCAGTATCTTGTACGCAGTAAGATGGGGGTCACCAAGCTTTCCCAGCATCTTGTGGTCAATATGATTGGGATCTTTCCCAGCATCTTGTAGTCAGTATGAAGAAGGTGCTGGTATGTATCAAGTAATCCTGAAGGCCCCCTCACATGTCCTATCAGGAAATTTGAACATATTTTTTGACCAATAGGAGTATATTAGTAACGGACACCCTTTAGGATTTTTCCTGAAGGGTGTCCATTCTGGAAAATAGGTCTGGAACTCCGGAACTCACAGAAAATAGTGGCCCCTGGCCTCCTGCTGCCGTCGTCGGACTGCACCAGCTGCCCAACACCCCCCCAACTCTGGATGGCAGTCGGCCCTGGCACCATATAGTGCCCCCCCCCCAACCTTTCTAGCAGTGTAGGTTTAATTACCAAATCCGAATTTTTTTTTGTGTCTTTTGTATATATTTATATGTATCGCATAACACTTTTTTTCACTATTCACAATTCGGTCATCCTGAGGAAATATCATTTATGATGATTTTTTCACTAATTTTTGTGTGTGTGCTTTGTATATTGTTTGCAGTATCACTGACGGCTTTGGCCCCCTATGGCTCAAGTTTTCATCTGTTCTGAATTACTTTGTGCCCAAGTCCAAAGACCTACTGTATGTGGATATAATTTTGACAGCAAAGAGAAGACGGAGACCATCATTATATAGGAAACTGTATATATGCATACGAATACCATTATGTGGACTCTTATATGCTGCGTTTTTTAAATGTCTGTCAGCACATATATCCTTTCCCCACACTTTGGGGACCTTATCTGGGGATAGTTTCCCCTTCTCTCATCCTTTTCTCATAATCTGGTGCCCCACTGTCTGTGTAACAATATTTGGTTAAACTAGAATTTACTATGTGAATTTGTTCTTGTTGATTTGTGACATAATGATATACTGATAATACAAACATTTTTGCCATTGATATAATTTATTTTTGTTCATCTGTGACAAAAGGACATATAGACTATATAAGCATTGTTATTATTGACATAATCTTGCGCTTGCGTTTTTGACATATACTGTACGTTACCTAATTGGTACACTGTAACTTTAAGGAGCATTAATACTGTGACAGTGACTATATTGTCGTCTGGCAATACATATGTGCTATTCCTTGTAAAGGTCTGTATTCTGACTTGTCATTTTTACTTATTTGTATATTGGCATACAGGGGATAATACATTTCTTTTTCTTACTGTATATAACTACACTCTTACTTTACTTGTATTGGAGAGATTGTTGTCTTTTTCATATATATGTATCCGTATACCTCAAAGGTTTTTGTCCCAAGTGGTGTATGCAGTCCACTGTGGAACACACCCAGGTGGAATATACGTACTCTTTTTGATATAGTGCTGAATGCTTTTGGCAATCTTGATTTTTGTGATCGATCACATTGTCCTTTATTAATGTGCACACGCAATGTCTGATTAATATTTGTAATTGATCATAACGCCCTGTATTAATGCGCATTGTGCTATGTCTAATTTATACTGTTAAGATTGTCGGTTTAAAAACATATGAATTTATATATTTATTTTTCTTTGCATCCTTATTTCAAGTGATCTATGCGTCCCACTGTGGAACGCACATATGTTGAATTGCGCATGCGACACTTTGTATAACATGGCGCCGCACGCTATAGAATGGGTTGATTGCACAAACCCTAGCCTCTCTTTGATATTTGAAGTCATTTCCGGTATTTGTAGACTTGGCGCATGTACATTGGCACTACAGACACGCAGATTCGCCCATCTTGCCCCAGGATGCATGGACGGAGATCCCATGTCTCGGGATGTGTCACATCCAGTAGTGGATTACAATAGTTCTGTTTCGGGCAGTAACCCGGGGCCGTGAGCTCCTGAGGGGCCCATGGCCATCCAAACAGACGTATACTTTCAGTAGTGTATTGTCTCCTGGTTGCAGTTCTGCCATAATTTGCAAAAAAAATTACTGCATTTTTACCGCAATTTTACACAAAGCAGTGCAAAACTGAAGCGAGGAGACAATTCAGTAACATTAAAGAACTTACTGAAGGACCTTAACATGTAACAATGTCGTCACCACAGGTCCTGTACAGTCTGCACTATGGAGGAGGAATACTAAAGTTAAAGTAGGGTAGGGGGGCCCAGGCTTGGTGAACAGCCCGGGGCCTATGGTAAAGTTAATCCGCCCCTGGTCACATCCCTTCACACATGCTATATATGAATTTGATTACTGAGCATATATATACATGACTTGAACCCTACACACATTACCCTTGAGAAAGTCCAAGCAGTAGACGGAACATATGGGGCTCTTTACACCCTGACCTGAGTACCCCTGACTTACTCCTAGTGGTGACTCTATAATGACTTATTAGCATTTTAAGCTGACAGCTGCATTTAAAATGCTCCTCTGGTGCTTCCCTGGTGTCAGGAGGGGGGGGATCGAAACCCCCGCAACGTGGTCGCAAAGGGGCAATCCCAGCATCTGGTCCCGGCCAGGGTCTGCGCCATAATGGCGCTGATCCCGGCTTGCCATTCTATTGTTATCGGCTGCAGCAACAATCGTAACAACTTGAGGAACATGTATAACAGGTCAGTTTTACCCTAGGGCAAACGGCGTAAATACAAATACTCCCCAAATTTTTTTTAATTTTTGTTTTTGTTTTTGTTTTTTCAATTTTATCACACTTTTAATTATTTTCTGGTTTTGCAGTGTACTTTATGCAAAAATAAAGTCTGCCATTGCAAAGTACAATTAGTGTCGCAAAAAATTAGGGCTTGTGTGGGTCTGTAGGTGAAAAAATGTAAGCGCTATGGCGGTTTGAACAAAACAAAAACGCAAAAAAGAAAAAAAATTAGTCTGGTCCTGAAGGGGTTAAAACTGATACCCTTCTAAATATGCAAAACATTTTACTCAAATGGGTTTATAGAAAAATAAAAAATTCGGTTTAAGATTAAGATTTAACATTAGAATCTACGCAATGAAACAACATGCTTTCCAAACATACTTTCTTATGATGTCATAGAGGTATGACATCATACTTGGTTATATATGGATATATAGGGCTATATATATACCAGCCACTAGTTTAGTTCAGGTCATAGTCATAAGAGGGAGAATACATAGACAGCCAGAAGGACAGGCGGACACAGGAGGGATAAATAAATCCCAAATATCACAATAGATCTGGGTTCTAGTTCTTTAGGTTCCATGAGATTTTTATATCAATGATAGATAAATATATAGTACATTGTTTTAAATTTAATATTTTTCAGTTCAGGAAAGCCTAAACTAACATGTCATATTTGCCCCCATATTTGCTAAGTATTACTAGGGCTATTGTTATATATGATGTACATATCAAATATGTGAATTCTAATAAATGTAAATAGTAACTAGTCACTTTGTAGACACAGGGCTGTATTTACCACTAGGCATGCGTGGTCCGGTGCCTAGGGCAGCACCTTGCAGGGGGGCAGCACCAGGGAGAAGGGAAAAGGAAACAATGTTTTTTTTCTTCTTTTTTTTAGTCACCCACCTAATTGTTCAGACTTGCCACTAAATCCGGTGTCTTTTCAAAGAGGGGCGTATGGTGCTATTGGTCATATCTGGTATGGAAATGTTACCCAGTCACAGTCTATGTTTTAAGCAGTTAAAAGCCATAAAAGACACAATTCAGACAATGTTTCTACATGTAGAGAAATGCATGTAGCCGAAACCACGCTCCCCCCCACGCTGCACAAGATGGGGCGTCTTCAGGTATAGTGCCTAGGGCAGCAGCAGCTGTAAATACGGCCCTGGGTAGACATTCACCTTTACTGGGCATATACTCTCTATTCTAGAGCACAAAGAGGGGTGGAGCTATGCTAATGAGTCCCTCTTACGAGGGCAGTTGTCACAGAAAAGCCAGTTCTATCCAGTTCAGCCCGAATGGGTTCAGTTAGAGTCATTGTGTAAGAAGTAGTCTGTTAGAGAGTTACTGTATGACATCATAATTAAGGTTAGAACTTAGACCAGGTCAGTGTCATCAGAGGGAGCAAGCAAAGACCAACATCAGGAGATATGGAAAGGAAGAAGATGATACAGGAGAGATAGGTTAATCCTAAATATCTATCAGAATAGATCACAGTTCTAGGGTTGTATATTCTGTTACATTTTTATCTGATATATACATAATATATTCTTACATAATTATATTTTTATATATAGATAGATACATACAGGGGTGGATTACAGGTACCATGGGTCCGAAATTGTGGGCCCCCTTTAGCCCTATCCCTACCCTACTAACTATCCCCAGATAACCACTCCCCCTCCACACCCACTGCTGAGGTAGGACGGTTGGGAGGTATGCAGCGTTAAAATGGGGGCAATGAAGTCCAATCTGCTGGCAGTATGTCATAGAAGAGGAGGGGCTATGCAGTATGATATATACATATAAACATATGATATATACATATATATATGCCGCACTATGCAGTTATAATACGTCATGGTAGTTATTTACGTCATGGAGGTTAGTTTCAGCAAGATGACGTATTATAACTGCGCGGCTTCAGATGCTCGCTGTTTACACAAACAGTGACCGGGAGCCGCTGATAGCTGACAGTCTAGTGTAACTGCCATTGGACCCCCAAAGGAGTTCCAGCATCGGCAATTGTCGGCATTGGTGGATCGGTAACGGTAATTGGTGTGGTAAAAAATACATTGGATTACATTGGAATCTCTACAAAGAAAATGCAAATTTTAACTTTTCACTTACTTTGCAGTTATTCCTGTGAAATGCCCAAAGGGTTAAAAAAACTGTGTGACTGTAGATTTGAATACTAGAAAGGGTGAAGATTTCAAAATGGGGTAAATTATGGGGGTTTCTAGTATACAGGCCTCCAAAATATACTCCAAAACTGAACTGGTGTCTAAAGAATATCTCAGTTTGAAATTTTCATAAAAAAATTGAAAATTGCTACTAAACATTAATTGCCTCTATCATCCTAAACAAGTAAAAGCATGTTCTCCAAATGCTGTTATTATAAAGTAGACATGTTCTAGATATGAATTAATAATTTATGTAGTATTACTATTTTCCTTATTGGCAGAGACTTTCAAATGTAGAGAAATGCTATTTTTTTCAATTTTTCACAACATTTTGGAGTTTTTTCACAAAAAATTCTAAAGTTATAAACCCAAATTTACCACTAACATAAAGTAGAATATGTCACGAAAAAAACAATCTTGAAATTACAAGGATTGGTTAAAGCATTCCAAAGTTATTGATGCTTAAAGTGACACATGTCATATTTGAAAAATTTGTCCGTGTCATGAACGCCAAAACTGGCTGCGTCCCCTAAGGGATATATATATTTTTTATTTATTTATTTATTTTTTAAGTTACAGGATAACTCTTGCCATATACTCATGTAAACCTCTGTGCCCATTATGGGCTAACTGGAAATGTGGGCGATCCTGCTCAGTGACTGACAGCTGTAATTTACATACCAAATTTCTGAAACTGGTCAAGGACGTCAAGGAGACACATTGTACCTTTCATATACCTGGGTTTTTGCTATTTATTATCTGTCCAATATGTGAATTCTGATAAATGTAAATGGTAACAAGTCCCTTTGCAGGCATTCACAGTTCACTGGGCATAAATGGGGAGATTCATCAAACAGATTAAGGGTAGCATGGGCCCTGGACTGTTCAGAAATTGTGGTCCCCTTGCTAGCTACTCCCCCTCTAGCCCCCTGCCCCCACCCTGCCAACCATGCCCCAGCTAAACACACCCCCTCCCCACCGCCCCCACCCTACTTATATAGATGAGGGCAGTAGTATTAGTAGTTGCAGGCAGCAGTATAGGAGATTAGGGTGGTAGTAGTTGTGGGTAGCAGTATAGTAGACGAGGGCAGTAGTAGTAGTAGTTGTGGGCAGCAGTATAGGAGATTAGGGTGGTAGTAGTTGTGGGTAGCAGTATAGTAGACGAGGGTAGTAGTAGTAAACAGCAGTATAGTACATAAGGGGAGTAGTAGTAAGCAGGCAGCAGTATAGTAGATACTGCTAGGAAGTAGTAGCAGAAAGCATTATAGGAGATGAGGGGAGTAGTAGTAGGCATCATTATAGTATTTGAGGGAAATAGTGGTAGGCAGGCAGCAGTATAGTAGATGAGATGAGTAGTAGGCAGCATAATAGTAGATGTGGTGAGTCACATGTACCCACATGGCCCCTAGTGTACTGTGTATGCAGAAAGAAGTCTTGCATATTACCACACGCCATGCTGTGGAATGTGGTCCTCTACAGTTTACCCCGCACATCATACTTTGAGATGTGGTTCTACAGCTTACTGTATACACCATGGTGGGAGATATGGTTTTACAGCTTAGGACACTCATCATGCTGGGAGATGTAGTTCTACATTCTACCACACACATCATGCTAGGAGATGTAGTTCTACAGCTTAGTCTATGCTGGGGGATGTTGTTCTACTGTGCCACTGTCTACCCCTTGTGTGCTGTGTCATTCTCTAATCTGTTGCAGAACTACAACTCCCATTGTGAACTTTTATTGAGGCATAATGGGACTTGTAGTTCTACAACCTGGAGAGCCGCAGGCAGCAAAACTACAACTCCCATCATTCTAGATGGCCACATGATGCAAAACTACAACTTTCATTATGAACTGTCAGCTGGGCATGATGGGGGTAGTAGTTCTGCAACCTGGATGGCCACAGGATGCAAAACTACAACTCACCCCATGAACTGTTAGTAGGACATGGTGGGGGTTGTAGTTCTGGGGGGGGGGGGGGGTATTTTCACCTCTCCTGGTTTCTGCTCTGGCCTACTTCGGTCAGGTCTATCTGCTGTGTAATAGGGGCAGATGCTTTTCATTACATAGAAGTGCAGGGCCCTGATGCATTGCCAGCTCCTCTCTTCTCCTCCTACCTTCACACACTGAGGGTCGGAGAAGGGTGGTTATGTAGTGCTGATATCCATCACTGCCATCACTTCTGAGGTCTGGGGAAGAGGGGGTTGGAGGTGTTGTTTGACTGCTGAAAAAATAAATAAATAAATAAATAAAAAAAAAAAAAATATATATATATATATATGTATTTATTTATTTATAGAAAAGTTACAGGATAACTTGTCATTTACTTATGTAAAGCTCTGCTTATTCTGAGCTAAATAGAAATGTGGGCGGTCCTGCTCAGTGATTGACAGCTCTCTCTTTAAGCACACTTATACTCAGAGGATGATATGTATAAATGATAAGTGACTCTGATGGGAGCTGTAGTTCTGCAACCAGGATGGCTACAGGTTGAAAAACTACAACTCTCATCATGTCCTGTCAGCAGGGCATGATTGGAGCTGTAGTTTTGCAACCAGGATGGCCACAGATTGAAAACCTACAACTCCCATCATATCCTGTCAGCAGGGCATGATGGGAGCTGTAGTTTTGAAACCAGGATGGCCACAGGTTGCAAAACTACAACTCCCATCATGTCCTTGGGGAGCGGGCTGAGGACAAGGGGGAGGGTTGTCAGGCAGCGGGCTGAGGTCTGGGATGGGGGGAAATGGGAGAGATACAGCCAGGTGCTGAGGTCCGGGTGTGGGGGGAGGGGTGGTGGGGTAGCACAGTGCTGGATTCTGCGCTGCCAAGGTCCAGGGGGAGGAATGGGGTGTCTGGCAGCTGGGCACCACTGACATCTGTCATCTGACATCTTTCTGTGGTGCGGGAGGGCAAAAGATGGTCGAAGGACCGCAGCGCTGTCTCTGTCAGGTATGGGGTAAGGGGGGTCGCTCCCTGCAGACACCTGCCCAGCCTTTCACTTGTCCCCAGCCCCGGTCTGTCATCTGAATTCCGGGCGCTTTCCTGATGTTAATCAGGGAAACGTCCGGGGTTCTTTCGCTTCCATAGACTTCTATGGGAGCGCCTGTGCCGGGTTTCGGGAAGAAAATAGGACAGGATAGGAAAAATCCTGAAGGGTGTCCATCACTAATGTACCCCTATGGGTCCGGAAATCCGCCCAGATTTTCCAGACGTGTGAAGGGGGCCTAACATGCTACCCGTAGACTGACAGGTTCATTTTAAACATATAAAATAGTAAAGAATTTTAAATAAATTGTAAATGTAAAAGGTTAAAGGGATTCCTTCAGCTGTAATTTACATATTACATTTCTGACACTGGTCAAGGACGCCAAGGAGACACATGGTACCTCTCATATAGCTGGGTTATTGTTACATATTATCTCTCCAATATGTGAATTCTAATAAATGTAACTAGTCACTTAGACATTCACAATTATTGAGCATATACTCTTTATTCTAGTGTATAAAGAGGGGTGGAGCTATGCAAATGAGCTCCTCTTATAACGGCATATGTCATAGGAAAGCCAGCTCAATCCGGTTCAATCCGGTTTAATCTGGTCAGGGTCAGTCTATCAGCCACTGATGCAGTTCAGGCCATTGTCATTAGAGGGCGCAAGCACAGGAAACAAAAGGAGAAGATGTCACAGGAGAGATAAGTAAATCCTAAATATCCATCAGAATAGATCACAGTTCAAGGGCTGTAGATTCTTTTTTACACGATTGCTATGTTGTTAAAGAGAACCTGTCTTGTTGTAAATGGAGTTCAATCTATAGGCAGCATGTTATACAGTAGGAGGAAGGGGCTATTCAGTAGAATATATAGATGTTTTTTTTTTTTTTTTAAGTTCTAGGATAACTTGTTAGTTACTTATGTAAACCGCTTGGATGGACATGGCTGTATCAGGGCCAGGGAGTTTATTAGGCCACGCAGCACCCTTATATATTGTGACATGGACCAGATTAACTTCAGTGGGGTTTACAGCAATATGGGGAGGAGGATTAACTACAGCGGGGTTAACTACATGAATACCTATGGGGGGAGGCTGGTGTATTCCCTATACTAATATATATATATATATATATATATATATATATATATATTGACAGTATATGTAATAGGGCTATGAAGAGGGAAGATTTATCTTTGAAACTGCCTCACTTGCCCCTAGCAACCAATCAGATTCCAATGAAAAGTGGTTGCTAGGGGCAAGTGAGCCAGTTTCACTTTGCAACATGTTTGATAAATCTCCCCCTTCATAACCCTATTACACATACTGTCTACATACCTTTGGACCACCCTGTAAATATATATATATATATATATATATATAAATTGAACACGAGGACGGCACTCCAGTAGTGTATAGTGAAGATTTATTCACCCAATCACAAACAGCGACGTTTCGACTCTAACATGAGTCTTTCTCAATCAAGTACAAAGTGGTATCATGGTGATATTTATATGAGGGGGAACACCCCCAAGGTGTGTATCTCAATTAGTGACATCATAATATAAACATAGGTATAGAAGTGTTTATCTACTCATCAGTGCCAAAATATTTAATATTCATATAGCATACATATTACATAGTGTATATACATTTCAGTGCATAACAAGTGCATATGAAATTCCTCCCAGAATCCATATATAATCACTAAAACATATTCTTCCTTCTAATCGAGGGTTAAGATGGAGGTCGGACCTGACTCACCCTCCGTCCGTTCAGCCAATCCCACTGTATTGAAGGCATGCCGCATACCGCTTGTAAACAGAACATCTGCGCATATCCGGATGTAGACATGTCATGTGGCTTGTCATCTGCTCACAGTCCGGTAACGATCACATGATTGATTATGCGCATGCGCAAATAGTCCGTGTAGTACAACGGGCGCCATCTTGGGAAAGGTAACATCACCTTCCAGCGCGCGCATGTGCAAGATGTCTGTGTGACACATCGGGCGCCATCTTGGGGAAGGTAACAGCACCTTCCATCGCCCATACCTCCTACAAATGTCAAAGAGGTGTATTGCAGGACTAGTAGGAAAAGGGGGGAAGAAAGAATTGCTCACCAACTAGAGTTTGTCATAAACGAGGTGTCTGAAGCAGTCACAGCAGTGACACAACACTCTTCACGGTGAATTCATCACTCTCCTGAGCGCACGGGCTCTGCCAGATTCAAGGACTGCCAAATTACCTTATATGACTACTCTTCTTAGAGCGACCTCCCCTCGATTCCTACAAATTTTGTCCCACATTAGTTTCACACGGACCAGAAGGTGGTTTAGATAAAGACCGGATAATGGTTTGAATAAGGATTGAGAAAAATTCAGTTGGAAAGGTGAGTATAAGGTCCTCGCTCCATCTGTATAGATAAACAGAAGAAAAGTTGTAAGACGGATCGTGTCATTTATGTCCTTCAGTGTCCGTGTCCGTATATTTATGTAGGAGAAACAACGAATGAGTGCCGTATACGTTTGAATAATCATAAGTCTTCTATTCGCAAAGGTAGACTTGACCTCCCTGTTTCCAGACATTTTGTAGAAGCGGGCCATAGCCTTCAACAGTTGCGGTTTACAATAATTGACCACATTCCGTTACCACGCCGGGGTGGAAACAGACAAAAAATGTTAAAACAAAGAGAGGCCCAATGGATTACACGTCTCAATGCCCTTCAACCGCATGGGTTAAATGTGGACTTTTCATTGAAAGCATTTCTATGATATAGAGCTTGACCACTGTGCAATTATTTACATGCTCTTGCTGAAGGAAAAGAGTACATAGATCTTTATTATTTATTATTTCTTTATACGTGCACTTACACTAAGTAAGATATACACTAACACTTGTGTTTAATTATGTTTTTTCGTCTGTTTATCTATACAGATGGAGCGAGGACCTTATACTCACCTTTCCAACTGAATTTTTCTCAATCCTTATTCAAACCATTATCCGGTCTTTATCTAAACCACCTTCTGGTCCGTGTGAAACTAATGTGGGACAAAATTTGTAGGAATCGAGGGGAGGTCGCTCTAAGAAGAGTAGTCATATAAGGTAATTTGGCAGTCCTTGAATCTGGCAGAGCCCGTGCGCTCAGGAGAGTGATGAATTCACCGTGAAGAGTGTGGCACTGCTGTGACTGCTTCAGACACCTCGTTTATGACAAACTCTAGTTGGTGAGCAATTCTTTCTTCCCCCCTTTTCCTACTAGTCCTGCAATACACCTCTTTGACATTTGTAGGAGGTATGGGCGATGGAAGGTGCTGTTACCTTCCCCAAGATGGCGCCCGATGTGTCACACGGACATCTTGCACATGCGCGCGCTGGAAGGTGATGTTACCTTTCCCAAGATGGCGCCCGTTGTACTACACGGACTATTTGCGCATGCGCATAATCAATCATGTGATCGTTACCGGACTGTGAGCAGATGACAAGCCACATGACATGCCTACATCCGGATATGCGCAGATGTTCTGTTTACAAGCGGTATGCGGCATGCCTTCAATACAGTGGGATTGGCTGAACGGACGGAGGGTGAGTCAGGTCCGACCTCCATCTTAACCCTCGATTAGAAGGAAGAATATGTTTTAGTGATTATATATGGATTCTGGGAGGAATTTCATATGCACTTGTTATGCACTGAAATGTATATACACTATGTAATATGTATGTTATATGAATATTGAATATTTTGGCACTGATGAGTAGATAAACACTTCTATACCTATGTTTATATTATGATGTCACTAATTGAGATACACACCTTGGGGGTGTTCCCCCTCATATAAATATCACCATGATACCACTTTGTACTTGCTTGAGAAAGACTCATGTTAGAGTCGAAACGTCGCTGTTTGTGATTGGGTGAATAAATCTTCACTATACACTACTGGAGTGCCGTCCTCACGTTCAATTTTTGTTATCCAGAGGAGTCGGGGGTCGACTTTTATGGGACGTGCACCCACCAGCTTTAAGCTATTTTTGACTTCAAGCCAGCACAGTGCCGTCCATCTACCATTTTCTATATATATATATATATATAGGCACAGAGGGGGCTATGTTACTATATTATATGGAGGCATATAGGGGACTATACCATATGGTGGCACAGGGAAGGCTATATTATATGTGGGCAGAGACGAGGCTTGTTTACCCTATGGAGACATGGAACAGCCTGAATACTATTTGAAGGCATATATTGGGCATAACTGCTTATATGGGGGCACAGAGGGGACATTGTTAGTGTGTGGAGTGAGACACGGGGAGTTTGTATAGAGATAATGATGATTTTGGAGCAAGGAGCCTAAAATGTTTTTCTCACAGATCCTGTGGGGACAAGTCATGGCCAAAGAAATCTTCATGATGGGCTGAGCCAGACAGATAAGAAAAGAAACAGAGAACAACTTTGACTATGAAAAACATCACAGAGAAGCCGCCTCCTGTGAGTAACTGCAGTATAGCCAGTTATAAGTCTGCAGAACCTGCATACAGCTGGATCTACCTCTATACGGTCACTGCTCAGGGAGAATATTACTCTTTATATAGTGAATATTATTCAGTGACAGGATAGTGGTATTTTCCAGTCACTGTATGGTAAGGGTAGTGGTTATGGTGTGACGGTAATATTTGTCCTGTATATACTGGTATTGTTGGTAATATATGTATTATAAGGGTGACTTCACACATAACGTATCATAGTGAATTTCTCACTGCAATACTCGGTACTGTCATTTTTTTGGCTTTACATTCTCAGAGCGGATTTTTCATTATGCTGCAAGAATGTAGCCCTTTCCCACTCACCCCAGCAGCTGCTGGACTAATACATGTAAAAACACACACAAGGCGGTCAGCTCACCCTAGTCTACAGCGTATATCCATAAACCCTCGGTGAAGCACGGATGTATATGGGCCCAATCCTATCCAAGATAGTTCAGGCAAAATGGTAGGAAAGTATCCAGCTCCAGAAAGTGCAGTAAAACAAGAGTTTATTCCAAAAAGTACAAAAACATGAAATAAAAATACATGGACGTCCATGAAAAAAACAACGCGTTTAAGAGCATAAGCTCATTAGTCATGGGTAACTTGTGTTACTCTCCCACCTGCGTCTCCTTTTCCCAGTTCCCTACAACACTATCCTTCATATACAGTATGGGGAGGATATGGTTTGTGGGCTGCTGGAGTTTGCGTGTCAGGACTGATTTTAAGTCCCAGTCCAGCCCTGGTCCCAGGATAACTTGTCATTTATTTATTTAAATCTCTGATCATTCTGCGCTAAATAATGTAGGTGGTCCTACATACCCATGCATACCCAGGCTCTGGCTATTGAAATTATCAGAGACTGTAAGTCCTTTGGAATTAGGGGGGATGAGAAGTTACTATTATATGTGGATTGCATCCTTATATTTGTTAACGACCCCCAGAGGGCAGTACCACAGATTATTCAAAATACTTAAACTTATATAGCATTATCCCTGAGATATGTACATATGGCTCTAGAGAGATAAAGATATTGATGTGTATAGCATGGATCAGGAACATTTATCATAACTTTGTTGTTTACAGGTGACCGATGCCCAGTGAGATGATCAGCAAGATGGTCACCCCTGCCAGCTGCAAGAAAGGAATGGAAAGAAAGGTAATTAATATTTTCATTAATTACTGATAACACTTAGGCTAGATGTGAGTTCTAGACCTGCAGAGATGTCACAGTCTCTACTTGATGCATGATGATATTCGTCCTCTTGCTATGTATATCTTTTATAGGCATTTCTATTGTAACACTTCTCTAAGGTACAAAGAGGAGGGACATTTCTGCTCTCTACTCTTTTTTTCCTACTGGCAGGAATCTGCCTTTGTTTGTTTCGGATAAAATAGACATAGGTAACCAGAGAGTTAAGAAAAATAGACTGTGGACTGACTGACCACAGCATTCATGCCCTTTGCATGGCCCTACAAAACTTGGAGCCCTCTGGATTAGTTTTTGCCCACTGAAATAATCCCCATGATGACTATGATGAAATGCCAATATGACACCTCCATTCAAGGTTTGTATAGACTTAGCAATGCTACTGTTCAGCCAGTTCCTGATTCCATCTTGGAATCAAGTCTCCGGTGCTGACTGTTGTCTACGCAGCAATGCCCTTAGTAGACTTTCTATAAACTCCTAAGACCGGAATATCCCGGGCAGCTCATATTCTAAAGGAGTATGAAGCGCAATCGCTAGTATAATTTCCAGACATGGAGCTGACACATTTCCCAAGTGCCAAAGACAAATGATAGCAGGCCAATGGACCTCTATCTTGATGAATGAAAAAGGACTGGCCTTTACTGCATTTATTAGACAGAAGAGCGAGATGTGCCAAAAAGGACATCCTCCAAGTCCAATGAGGCAAAGGACCACTTTTTAGGTGCCACAGTTTCACCTAGATGAAAAAGCCGAACAAGGCAGTCAGGAATGTTGTCCTTGTCAAGCAAAGTTAAAGATAAAGAATTAACAAAAACCAAACCTTTATTATCGGTGTTGCGGCTTTTGCACCTTTTCTTAAAAGGTAAGCACAAAATATCTAAAACCACCAATACCGTAAATAACTCAAGCAGTTCAATATCTTTCAACATCCCTTCTTGAACCTAAGAGTAGTAGCATAGCTTGGCACATGACATAATGGCCACACCACCTAATGAAGCCATGACCCCTCACAACCCGCAGCCTTCTGGATTAGGTTTGGCTCACCAAGATTCAATTATGGACCTTAGATTCCGATGCTGACTGATGCTCACGTACCAATACCTTCTCTGTAGTTTTGGTATCGAGGCCTAGGACCGACACCTCTGAAGCAGCCCCTATTG
Organism: Dendropsophus ebraccatus; assembly: GCF_027789765.1. Lineage (NCBI taxonomy): Eukaryota > Metazoa > Chordata > Amphibia > Anura > Hylidae > Dendropsophus > Dendropsophus ebraccatus. Next base: position 166,779,746 of record NC_091455.1, read on the forward strand.
GAAAGGAAAGCAGCGTTTAATCCCAAGGATTAAGACCCCCAGCTGACCCCCATTCCTAAGGACCGAAGGAAACCAGAAGCGAGTCAATAGACCTCTATCTTAAGGAATGAAACAGGGCTCACCTCTGCTCCTACACACTTAGAAATTTTATTTTTAGTTCATTCTATGGATTGTAAACGCTACCGAGCAGAGCTCTCACTTCTCATGTTTGAGTTAAGGTTTAAAAGTGTTCCTCTTTAAGGTCTTTTCTTTCTATATATGTAGCCCCAGATTTGTAAAGTGCTGCAGGATATTTCATCACTATCTAAATCATATTGTTATTATTATTGAAATTTTTTCTAGATTTTTATATTGTGTTTACATGTACAGGTTTTTAAAAAGTCAGGAAAAGATTTTAATAAAGGAGAAGTCTCAGTCTTTACTGTATATGTATCCTACATTTATGATCTGTCACTGTCTTTGCATTCAATAATAACAATTAAAAACCTGACTGTGTGAACACAACCCTGCATGTCTAACCTAAAGCTTTATGTTCAAAAGCAAACCCACTAACCCACGATGACCCAATAATTTAACAATGGATCCAAAGTTAAAGAACAGCAATGGGCCTCGAAAACCACACCTTTGTTATAGGCTTTGATGCTTGGCCCTCAACGACTAAAGCCACCTATAGCGGAAATAAAATGCAACAATACAATGTTGTCAACCTCCCAGTTTCTACCCAAGAGGAAAGCCGTGACTGGGCACACTAGTGCCTGTTCCGAAGCACCAAGGTCAGAAATTTTAGACTTATCTTTCCCTTTCAATGCTTACATAATCCCTGAGATATGTAATTATGGCCCTTGAGTGTCATAAATATTAGTGCCTATAGCATGTATCAAGAACACGTTATCATGGCTTTGTCTTTTTACAGGTGACCGATGCCTAGTGAGATGATCAGAAAGATGGACACCCCTGCCAGCTGCAAGAAAGCAATGGAAAGACAGGTAATTAATATTTATATTAATTACTGATAACACTTAGGCTAGATGTGAGTTCTAGACCTGCAGAGATGTCACAGTCTCTACTTGATGCATGATAATATACGTCCTCTTGATATGTGTATCTTCTATAGGCATTTCTATTGTAACACTTCTCTAAGGTGCAAAGAGGAGGGACATTTCTGCTCTCTACTCTTTTTTTCCTACTGGCAGGAATCCGCCTTTGTTTGTTTTGGATAGAATAGACATAGGTAACCAGAGAGTTAAGAAAAATAGACTGTGGACTGACCGCAGCATTTATGCCCTTTGCCATGGCCCTACACAACTTGGAGCCCTCTGGATTAGTTTTTGCCCACTGAAATAATCCCCATGATGACTATGATGATATGCCAATATGACACCTCCATTCAAGGTTTGTGTAGACTTAGCAATGCTACTGTTCAGCCAGTTCCTGATTCCATCTTGGAATCAAGTCTCCAGTGCTGACTGTTGTATACGCAGCAATGCCCTTAGTAGACTCTCTATCAACTTCTAGGACTGGAATATCCCGGGCAGCTCATATTCTAAAGGAATATGAAGCGTAACCGCTAGTATAATTTCCAGACATGGAGCTGACACATTTCCCAAGTGCCAAAGAAAAATGATAGCAGGCCAATGGACCTCTATCTTGATGAATGAAAAAGGACTGGCCTTTACTGCATTTATTAGACAGAAGAGCGAGATGTGCCAAAAAGGACATCCTCCAAGTCCAATGAGGCAAAGGACCACTTTTTAGGTGCCACAGTTTCACCTAGATGAAAAAGCCGAACAAGGCAGTTAGGAATGTTTTCTTTGTCAAGCAAAGTTAAAGGTAAAGAATTAACAGCAAAAAACACACCTTTATTATCGGTGTTGCGGCTTTTGCGCCTTTTCTTAAAAGGTAAGCACAAAATAACTAAAGCCACCAATACCGTAAACAACTCTAGCAGTTCAATATCTTTCAACATCCCTTCTTGAACCTAAGAGGAGTGGCATGGCACATCGCCTAATGGCCACACCACCTATGGAAGCCATGACCCCTCACAACCCGCAGCCTTCTGGATTAAGTTTGGCCCACCAAGATTCCATTATGGACTTTAGTTTTCGATGCTGACTGATGCTCACGTACCAATACCTTCTCTGTAGTTTTGGTATCGAGGCCTAGGACCGACACCTCTGAAGCAGCCTCTATTGGAAAGGAAAGCAGCGTTTAATCCCAAGGATTAAGACCCCCAGCTGACCCCCATTCCTAAGGACCGAAGGAAACCAGAAGCGAGTCAATGGACCTCTATCTTAAGGAATGAAACAGGGCTCACCTCTGCTCCTACACACTCAGGAATTTTATTTTTAGTTCATTCTATGGATTGTAAGCTCTACCGAGCAGAGCTCTCACTTCTCAAGTTTGAGTTAAGGTTTAAAAGTGTTCCTCTTTAAGGTCTTTTCTTTCTATCTATGAAGCCCCAGATTTGTAAACTGCTGCGGGATATTTCATCACTATCTAAATCATATTGTTATTATTATTGACATTTTTTCTAGATTTTTATATTGTGTTTACATGTACAGGTTTTAAAAAGTCAGGAAAAGATTTGAATAAAGGAGAAGTCTCAGTCCTTACAGTATATGTATCCGATATTTATGATCTGTCCCTGTCTTTGCATTCAATAATAACAATTAAAAACCTGACTGTGTGAACACAACCCTGCATGTCTAAACTAAAGCTTTATGTTCAAAAGCAAACCCACTAACCCACGATGACCCAATAATTTAACAATGGATCCAAAGTTAAAGAAAAGCAATGGGCCTCGAAAACCACACCTTTGTTATAAGCTTTGATGCTTGGCCCTCAACGACTAAAGCCACCTATAGCGGAAATAAAATGCAACAATGCAATGTTGTCACCCTCTTAGTTTCTACCCAAGAGGAGGGCCGTGACTGGGCACACTACTGCCTGTTCCGAAGCACCAAAGTCAGAAATTTTAGACTTGTCTTTCTCTTTCAATGCTTACATAATCCCTGAGATATGTAATTATGGCCCTTGAGTGCCCTAGATATTAGTGCCTATAGCATGTATCAACAACACGTTATCATGGCTTTGTCTTTTTACAGTTGACCGATTCCCAGTGAGATGATCAGCAAGATGGTTACCCCTGCCAGCTGCAAGAAAGCAATAGAAAGACAGGTAATTAATATTTATATTAATTACTGATAACACTTAGGCTAGATGTGAGTTCTAGACCGGCAGAGATGTCACAGTCTCTACTTGATGCATGATGATATACGTCTTCTTGCTATGTATATCTTCTATAGGCATTTCTATTGTAACACTTCTCTAAGGTGCAAAGAGGAGGGACATTTCTGCTCTCTACTCTTTTTTTTCTACTGGCAGGAATCCGCCTTTGTTTGTTTCGGATAGAATAGACATAGATAACCAGAGAGTTAAGAAAAATAGACTGTGGACTGACTGACCGCAACATTCATGCCCTTTGCCATGGCCCTACACAACTTGGAGCCCTCTGGATTAGTTTTTGCCCACTGAAATAATCCCCATGATGACTATGATGATATGCCAATATGACACCTCCATTCAAGGTTTGTGTAGACTTAGCAATGCTACTGTTCAGCCAGTTCCTGATTCCATCTTGGAATCAAGTCTCCAGTGCTGACTGTTGTCTACGCAGCAATGCCCTTAGTAGACTCTCTATCAACTTCTAGGACCAGAATATCCAAGGCAGCTCATATTCTAAAGGAATATGAAGCGTAACCGCTAGTATAATTTCCAGACCTGGAGCTGACACATTTCCCAAGTGCCAAAGAAAAATGATAGCAGGCCAATGGACCTCTATCTTGATGAATGAAAAAGGACTGGCCTTTACTGCATTTATTAGACAGAAGAGCGAGATGTGCCAAAAAGGACATCCTCCAAGTCCAATGAGGCAAAGGACCACTTTTTAGGTGCCAAAGTTTCACCTAGATGAAAAAGACGAACAAGGCAGTCAGGAATGTTGTCTTTGTTAAGCAAAGTTAAAGATAAAGAATTAACAGCAAAAACCACACCTTTATTATCGGTGTTGCGGCTTTTGCACCTTTTCTTAAAAGGTAAGCACAAAATAACTAAAGCCACCAATACCGTAGATAACTCCAGCAGTTCAATATCTTTCAACATCCCTTCTTGAACCTAAGAGGAGTAGCATGGCTTGGCACATCGCCTAATGGCCACACCACCTAAGGAAGCCATGACCCCTCACAACCCGCAGCCTTCTGGATTAGGTTTGGCCCACCAAGATTCCATTATGGACTTTAGTTTTCGATGCTGACTGATGCTCACGTACCAATACCTTCTCTGTAGTTTTGGTATCGAGGCCTAGGACCGACACCTCTGAAGCAGCCCCTATTGGAAAGGAAAGCAGCGTTTAATCCCAAGGATTAAGACCCCCAGCTGACCCCCATTCCTAAGGACCGAAGGAAACCAGAAGCGAGTGAATGGACCTCTATCTTAAGGAATAAAACAGGGCTCACCTCTGCTCCTACACACTCAGGAATTTTATTTTTAGTTCATTCTATGGATTGTAAGCTCTACCAAGCAGAGCTCTCACTTCTCATGTTTGAGTTAAGGTTTAAAAGTGTTCCTCTTTAAGGTCTTTTCTTTCTATCTATGAAGCCCCAGATTTTTAAAGTGCTGCGGGATATTTCATCACTATCTAAATCATATTGTTATTATTATTGACATTTTTTCTAGATTTTTATATTGTGTTTACATGTACAGGTTTTTAAAAAGTCAGGAAAAGATTTGAATAAAGGAGAAGTCTCAGTCTTTCCTGTATATGTATCCTATATTTATGATCTGTCCCTGTCTTTGCATTCAATAATAACAATTAAAAACCTGACTGTGTGAACACAACCCTGCATGTCTAACCTAAAGCTTTATGTTCAAAAGCAAACCCACTAACCCACGATGACCCAATAATTTAACAATGGATCCAAAGTTAAAGAAAAGCAATGGCCCTCGAAAACCACACCTTTGTTATAGGCTTTGATGCTTGGCCCTCAACGACTAAAGCCACCTATAGCGGAAATAAAATGCAACTATACAATGTTGTCACCCTCCCAGTTTCTACCCAAGAGGAGGGCCGTGACTGGGCACACTAGTGCCTGTTCCGAAGCACCAAAGTCAGAAATTTTAGACTTGTCTTTCCCTTTCAATGCTTACATAATCCCTGAGATATGTAATTATGGCCCTTGAGTGCCATAGATATTAGTGCCTATAGCATGTATCAAGAACACGTTATCATGGCTTTGTCTTTTTACAGGTGACCGATGCCCAGTGAGATGATCAGCAAGATGGTTACCCCTGCCAGCTGCATAAAGCAATAGAAAGACAGGTAATTAATATTTATATTAATTACTGATAACACTTAGGCTAGATGTGAGTTCTAGACCTGCAGAGATGTCACAGTCTCTACTTGATGCATGATGATATACGTCCTCTTGCTATGTATATCTTCTATAGGCATTTCTATTGTAACACTTCTCTAAGGTGCAAAGAGGAGGGACATTTCTGCTCTCTACTCTTTTTTTTCTACTGGCAGGAATCCGCCTTTGTTTGTTTCGGATAGAATAGACATAGATAACCAAAGAGTTAAGAAAAATAGACTGTGGACTGACTGACCACAGCATTCATGCCCTTTGCCATGGCCCTACACAACTTGGAGCCCTCTGGATTAGTTTTTGCCCACTGAAATAATCCCCTGGATGACTATGATGATATGCCAATATGACACCTCCATTCAAGGTTTGTATAGACTTAGCAATGCTACTGTTCAGCCAGTTCCTGATTCTATCTTGGAATCAAGTCTCCAGTGCTGAATGTTGTCTACGCAGCAATGCCCTTAGTAGACTCTCTATCAACTTCTAGGACTGGAATATCCCGGGCAGCTCATATTCTAAAGTAATACGAAGCGTAACCGCTAGTATAATTTCCTGACATGGAGCTGACACATTTCCCAAGTGCCAAAGAAAAATGATAGCAGGCCAATGGACCTCTATCTTGATGAATGAAAAAGGACTCGCCTTAACTGCATTTATTAGACAGGAGAGCGAGATGTGCCAAAAAGGACATCCTCCAAGTCCAATGAGGCAAAGGACCACTTTTTAGGTGCCACAGTTTCACGTAGATGAAAAAGCCGAACAAGGCAGTCAGTAATGTTGTCTTTGTCAAGCAAAGTTAAAGATAAAGAATTAACAGCAAATACCACACCTTTATTATCGGTGTTGTGGCTTTTGCACCTTTTCTTAAAAGGTAAGCACAAAATAACTAAAGCCACCAATACCGTAAATAACTCCAGCAGTTCAATATCTTTCAACATCCCTTCTTGAACCTAAGAGGAGTGGCATGGCTTGGCACATCGCCTTATGGCCACACCACCTAAGGAAGCCATGACCCCTCACAACCCGCAGCCTTCTGGATTAGGTTTGGCCCACCAAGATTCCATTATGGACTTTAGTTTTCGATGCTAACTGATGCTCACGTACCAATACCTTCTCTGTACTTTTGGTATCGAGGCCTAGGACCGACACCTCTGAAGCAGCCCCTATTGGAAAGGAAAGCAGCGTTTAATCCCAAGGATTAAGACCCCCAGCTGACCCCCATTCCTAAGGACCGAAGGAAACCAGAAGCGAGTCAATGGACCTCTATCTTAAGAAATGAAACAGGGCTCACCTCTGCTCCTACACACTCAGGAATTTTATTTTTAGTTCATTCTATGGATTGTAAGCTCTATCGAGCAGAGCTCTCACTTCTCATGTTTGAGTTAAGGTTAAAAAGTGTTCCTCTTTAAGGTCTTTTCTTTCTATCTATGAAGCCCCAGATTTTTAAAGTGCTGCGGGATATTTCATCACTATCTAAATCATATTGTTATTATTATTGACATTTTTTCTAGATTTTTATATTGTGTTTACATGTACAGGTTTTTAAAAAGTCAGGAAAAGATTTGAATAAAGGAGAAGTCTCAGTCTTTCCTGTATATGTATCCTATATTTATGATCTGTCCCTGTCTTTGCATTCAATAATAACAATTAAAAACCTGACTGTGTGAACACAACCCTGCATGTCTAACCTAAAGCTTTATGTTCAAAAGCAAACCCACTAACCCACGATGACCCAATAATTTAACAATGGATCCAAAGTTAAAGAAAAGCAATGGCCCTCGAAAACCACACCTTTGTTATAGGCTTTGATGCTTGGCCCTCAACGACTAAAGCCACCTATAGCGGAAATAAAATGCAACAATACAATGTTGTCACCCTTCCAGTTTCTACCCAAGAGGAGGGCCGTGACTGGGCACACTAGTGCCTGTTCCGAAGCACCAAAGTCAGAAATTTTAGACTTGTCTTTCTCTTTCAATGCTTACATAATCCCTGAGATATGTAATTATGGCCCTTGAGTGCCATAGATATTAGTGCCTATAGCATGTATCAAGAACACGTTATCATGGCTTTGTCTTTTTACAGGTGACCGATGCCCAGTGAGATGATCAGCAAGATGGTTACCCCTGCCAGCTGCATAAAGCAATAGAAAGACAGGTAATTAATATAAATATTAATTACTGATAACACTTAGGCTAGATGTCAGTTCTAGACCTGCAGAGATGTCACAGTCTCTACTTGATGCATGATGATATACGTCCTCTTGCTATGTATATCTTCTATAGGCATTTCTATTGTAACACTTCTCTAAGGTACAAAGAGGAGGGACATTTCTGCTCTCTACTCTTTTTTTTCTACTGGCAGGAATCCGCCTTTGTTTGTTTCGGATAGAATAGACATAGATAACCAGAGAGTTAAGAAAAATAGACTGTGGACTGACTGACCGCAGCATTCATGCCCTTTGCCATGGCCCTACACAACTTGGAGCCCTCTGGATTAGTTTTTGCCCACTGAAATAATCCCCATGATGACTATGATGATATGCCAATATGACACCTCCATTCAAGGTTTGTATAGACTTAGCAATGCTACTGTTCAGCCAGTTCCTGATTCCATCTTGGAATCAAGTCTCCAGTGCTGACTGTTGTCTACGCAGCAATGCCCTTAGTAGACTCTCTATAAACTTCTAGGACCGGAATATCCCGGGCAGCTCATATTCTAAAGGAATATGAAGCGTAACCGCTAGTATAATTTCCAGACATGGAGCTGACACATTTCCCAAGTGCCAAAGAAAAATGATAGCAGGCCAATGGACCTTTATCTTGATGAATGAAAAAGGACTCGCCTTTACTGCATTTATTATACAGAAGAGCGAGATGTGCCAAAAAGGACATCCTCCAAGTCCAATGAGGCAAAGGACCACTTTTTAGGTGCCACAGTTTCACCTAGATGAAAAAGCCGAACAAGGCAGTCAGGAATGTTGTCTTTGTCAAGCAAAGTTAAAGATAAAGAATTAACAGCAAAAACCACACCTTTATTATCGGTGTTGCGGCTTTTGCACCTTTTCTTAAAAGGTAAGCACAAAATAACTAAAGCCACCAATACCGTAAATAACTCCAGCAGTTCAATATCTTTCAACATCCCTTCTTGAACCTAAGAGGAGTGGCATGGCTTGGCACATCGCCTAATTGCCACACTCCCTATGGAAGCCATGACCCCTCACAACCCGCAGCCTTCTGGATTAGGTTTGGCCCACCAAGATTCCATTATGGACTTTAGTTTTCGATGCTAACTGATGCTCACGTACCAATACCTTCTCTGTAGTTTTGGTATCGAGGCCTAGGACCGACACCTCTGAAGCAGCCCCTATTGGAAATGAAAGCAGCGTTTAATCCCAAGGATTAAGACCCCCAGCTGACCCCCATTCCTAAGGACCGAAGGAAACCAGAAGCGAGTCAATGGACCTCTATCTTAAGGAATGAAACAGGGCTCACCTCTGCTCCTACACACTCAGGAATTTTATTTTTAGTTCATTCTATGGATTGTAAGCTCTACCGAGCAGAGCTCTCACTTCTCATGTTTGAGTTAAGGTTTAAAAGTGTTCCTCTTTAAGGTCTTTTCTTTCTATCTATGAAGCCCCAGATTTTTAAAGTGCTGCGGGATATTTCATCACTATCTAAATCATATTGTTATTATTATTGACATTTTTTTCTAGATTTTTATATTGTGTTTACATGTACAGGTTTTTAAAAAGTCAGGAAAAGATTTGAATAAAGGAGAAGTCTCAGTCTTTACTGTATATGTATCCTATATTTATGATCTGTCCCTGTCTTTGCATTCAATAATAACAATTAAAAACCTGACTGTGTGAACACAACCCTGCATGTCTAACCTAAAGCTTTATGTTCAAAAGCAAACCCACTAACCCACGATGACCCAATAATTTAACAATGGATCCAAAGTTAAAGAAAAGCAATGGCCCTCGAAAACCACACTTTTGTTATAGGCTTTGATGCTTGGCCCTCAACGACTAAAGCCACCTATAGCGGAAATAAAATGCAACAATACAATGTTGTCACCCTTCCAGTTTCTACCCAAGAGGAGGGCCGTGACTGGGCACACTAGTGCCTGTTCCGAAGCACCAAAGTCAGAAATTTTAGACTTGTCTTTCTCTTTCAATGCTTACATAATCCCTGAGATATGTAATTATGGCCCTTGAGTGCCATAGATATTAGTGCCTATAGCATGTATCAAGAACACGTTATCATGGCTTTGTCTTTTTACAGGTGACCGATGCCCAGTGAGATGATCAGCAAGATGGTTACCCCTGCCAGCTGCATAAAGCAATAGAAAGACAGGTAATTAATTTTTATATTAATTACTGATAACACTTAGGCTAGATGTGAGTTCTAGACCTGCAGAGATGTCACAGTCTCTACTTGATGCATGATGATATACGTCCTCTTGCTATGTATATCTTCTATAGGCATTTCTATTGTAACACTTCTCTAAGGTACAAAGAGGAGGGACATTTCTGCTCTCTACTCTTTTTTTTCTACTGGCAGGAATCCGCCTTTGTTTGTTTCGGATAGAATAGACATAGATAACCAGAGAGTTAAGAAAAATAGACTGTGGACTGACTGACCGCAGCATTCATGCCCTTTGCCATGGCCCTACACAACTTGGAGCCCTCTGGATTAGTTTTTGCCCACTGAAATAATCCCCATGATGACTATGATGATATGCCAATATGACACCTCCATTCAAGGTTTGTATAGACTTAGCAATGCTACTGTTCAGCCAGTTCCTGATTCCATCTTGGAATCAAGTCTCCAGTGCTGACTGTTGTCTACGCAGCAATGCCCTTAGTAGACTCTCTATAAACTTCTAGGACCGGAATATCCCGGGCAGCTCATATTCTAAAGGAATATGAAGCGTAACCCCTAGTATAATTTCCAGACATGGAGCTGACACATTTCCCAAGTGCCAAAGAAAAATGATAGCAGGCCAATGGACCTCTATCTTGATGAATGAAAAAGGACTGGCCTTTACTGCATTTATTAGACAGAAGAGCGAGATGTGCCAAAAAGGACATCCTCCAAGTCCAATGAGGCAAAGGACCACTTTTTAGGTGCCACAGTTTCACCTAGATGAAAAAGCCGAACAAGGCAGTCAGGAATGTTGTCTTTGTCAAGCAAAGTTAAAGATAAAGAATTAACAGCAAAAACCACACCTTTATTATCGGTGTTGCGGCTTTTGCACCTTTTCTTAAAAGGTAAGCACAAAATAACTAAAGCCACCAATACCGTAAATAACTCCAGCAGTTCAATATCTTTCAACATCCCTTCTTGAACCTAAGAGGAGTGGCATGGCTTGGCACATCGCCTAATTGCCACACTCCCTATGGAAGCCATGACCCCTCACAACCCGCAGCCTTCTGGATTAGGTTTGGCCCACCAAGATTCCATTATGGACTTTAGTTTTCGATGCTAACTGATGCTCACGTACCAATACCTTCTCTGTAGTTTTGGTATCGAGGCCTAGGACCGACACCTCTGAAGCAGCCCCTATTGGAAAGGAAAGCAGCGTTTAATCCCAAGGATTAAGACCCCCAGCTGACCCCCATTCCTAAGGACCGAAGGAAACCAGAAGCGAGTCAATGGACCTCTATCTTAAGGAATGAAACAGGGCTCACCTCTGCTCCTACACACTCAGGAATTTTATTTTTAGTTCATTCTATGGATTGTAAGCTCTACCGAGCAGAGCTCTCACTTCTCATGTTTGAGTTAAGGTTTAAAAGTGTTCCTCTTTAAGGTCTATTCTTTCTATCTATGAAGCCCCAGATTTTTAAAGTGCTGCGGGATATTTCATCACTATCTAAATCATATTGTTATTATTATTGACATTTTTTCTAGATTTTTATATTGTGTTTACATGTACAGGTTTTTAAAAGTCAGGAAAAGATTTGAATAAAGGAGAAGTCTCAGTCTTTACTGTATATGTATCCTATATTTATGATCTGTCCCTGTCTTTGCATTCAATAATAACAATTAAAAACCTGACTGTGTGAACACAACCCTGCATGTCTAACCTAAAGCTTTATGTTCAAAAGCAAACCCACTAACCCACGATGACCCAATAATTTAACAATGGATCCAAAGTTAAAGAAAAGCAATGGCCCTCGAAAACCACACCTTTGTTATAGGCTTTGATGCTTGGCCCTCAACGACTAAAGCCACCTATAGCGGAAATAAAATGCAACAATACAATGTTGTCACCCTTCCAGTTTCTACCCAAGAGGAGGGCCGTGACTGGGCACACTAGTGCCTGTTCCGAAGCACCAAAGTCAGAAATTTTAGACTTGTCTTTCTCTTTCAATGCTTACATAATCCCTGAGATATGTAATTATGGCCCTTGAGTGCCATAGATATTAGTGCCTATAGCATGTATCAAGAACACGTTATCATGGCTTTGTCTTTTTACAGGTGACCGATGCCCAGTGAGATGATCAGCAAGATGGTTACCCCTGCCAGCTGCATAAAGCAATAGAAAGACAGGTAATTAATATTTATTAATTACTGATAACACTTAGGCTAGATGTGAGTTCTAGACCTGCAGAGATGTCACAGTCTCTACTTGATGCATGATGATATACGTCCTCTTGCTATGTATATCTTCTATAGGCATTTCTATTGTAACACTTCTCTAAGGTACAAAGAGGAGGGACATTTCTGCTCTCTACTCTTTTTTTTCTACTGGCAGGAATCCGCCTTTGTTTGTTTCGGATAGAATAGACATAGATAACCAGAGAGTTAAGAAAAATAGACTGTGGACTGACTGACCGCAGCATTCATGCCCTTTGCCATGGCCCTACACAACTTGGAGCCCTCTGGATTAGTTTTTGCCCACTGAAATAATCCCCATGATGACTATGATGATATGCCCAATATGACACCTCCATTCAAGGTTTGTATAGACTTAGCAATGCTACTGTTCAGCCAGTTCCTGATTCCATCTTGGAATCAAGTCTCCAGTGCTGACTGTTGTCTACGCAGCAATGCCCTTAGTAGACTCTCTATAAACTTCTAGGACCGGAATATCCCGGGCAGCTCATATTCTAAAGGAATATGAAGCGTAACCGCTAGTATAATTTCCAGACATGGAGCTGACACATTTCCCAAGTGCCAAAGAAAAATGATAGCAGGCCAATGGACCTTTATCTTGATGAATGAAAAGGACTCGCCTTTACTGCATTTATTATACAGAAGAGCGAGATGTGCCAAAAAGGACATCCTCCAAGTCCAATGAGGCAAAGGACCACTTTTTAGGTGCCACAGTTTCACCTAGATGAAAAAGCCGAACAAGGCAGTCAGGAATGTTGTCTTTGTCAAGCAAAGTTAAAGATAAAGAATTAACAGCAAAAACCACACCTTTATTATCGGTGTTGCGGCTTTTGCACCTTTTCTTAAAAGGTAAGCACAAAATAACTAAAGCCACCAATACCGTAAATAACTCCAGCAGTTCAATATCTTTTAACATCCCTTCTTGAACCTAAGAGGAGTGGCATGGCTTGGCACATCGCCTAATTGCCACACTCCCTATGGAAGCCATGACCCCTCACAACCCGCAGCCTTCTGGATTAGGTTTGGCCCACCAAGATTCCATTATGGACTTTAGTTTTCGATGCTAACTGATGCTCACGTACCAATACCTTCTCTGTAGTTTTGGTATCGAGGCCTAGGACCGACACCTCTGAAGCAGCCCCTATTGGAAAGGAAAGCAGCGTTTAATCCCAAGGATTAAGACCCCCAGCTGACCCCCATTCCTAAGGACCGAAGGAAACCAGAAGCGAGTCAATGGACCTCTATCTTAAGGAATGAAACAGGGCTCACCTCTGCTCCTACACACTCAGGAATTTTATTTTTAGTTCATTCTATGGATTGTAAGCTCTACCGAGCAGAGCTCTCACTTCTCATGTTTGAGTTAAGGTTTAAAAGTGTTCCTCTTTAGGGTCTTTTCTTTCTATCTATGAAGCCCCAGATTTTTAAAGTGCTGCGGGATATTTCATCACTATCTAAATCATATTGTTATTATTATTGACATTTTTTCTAGATTTTTATATTGTGTTTACATGTACAGGTTTTTAAAAAGTCAGGAAAAGATTTGAATAAAGGAGAAGTCTCAGTCTTTACTGTATATGTATCCTATATTTATGATCTGTCCCTGTCTTTGCATTCAATAATAACAATTAAAAACCTGACTGTGTGAACACAACCCTGCATGTCTAACCTAAAGCTTTATGTTCAAAAGCAAACCCACTAACCCACGATGACCCAATAATTTAAACAATGGATCCAAAGTTAAAGAAAAGCAATGGCCCTCGAAAACCACACCTTTGTTATAGGCTTTGATGCTTGGCCCTCAACGACTAAAGCCACCTATAGCGGAAATAAAATGCAACAATACAATGTTGTCACCCTTCCAGTTTCTACCCAAGAGGAGGGCCGTGACTGGGCACACTAGTGCCTGTTCCGAAGCACCAAAGTCAGAAATTTTAGACTTGTCTTTCTCTTTCAATGCTTACATAATCCCTGAGATATGTAATTATGGCCCTTGAGTGCCATAGATATTAGTGCCTATAGCATGTATCAAGAACACGTTATCATGGCTTTGTCTTTTTACAGGTGACCGATGCCCAGTGAGATGATCAGCAAGATGGTTACCCCTGCCAGCTGCATAAAGCAATAGAAAGACAGGTAATTAATTTTTATATTAATTACTGATAACACTTAGGCTAGATGTGAGTTCTAGACCTGCAGAGATGTCACAGTCTCTACTTGATGCATGATGATATACGTCCTCTTGCTATGTATATCTTCTATAGGCATTTCTATTGTAACACTTCTCTAAGGTACAAAGAGGAGGGACATTTCTGCTCTCTACTCTTTTTTTTCTACTGGCAGGAATCCGCCTTTGTTTGTTTCGGATAGAATAGACATAGATAACCAGAGAGTTAAGAAAAATAGACTGTGGACTGACTGACCGCAGCATTCATGCCCTTTGCCATGGCCCTACACAACTTGGAGCCCTCTGGATTAGTTTTTGCCCACTGAAATAATCCCCATGATGACTATGATGATATGCCAATATGACACCTCCATTCAAGGTTTGTATAGACTTAGCAATGCTACTGTTCAGCCAGTTCCTGATTCCATCTTGGAATCAAGTCTCCAGTGCTGACTGTTGTCTACGCAGCAATGCCCTTAGTAGACTCTCTATAAACTTCTAGGACCGGAATATCCCGGGCAGCTCATATTCTAAAGGAATATGAAGCGTAACCGCTAGTATAATTTCCAGACATGGAGCTGACACATTTCCAAGTGCCAAAGAAAAATGATAGCAGGCCAATGGACCTTTATCTTGATGAATGAAAAAGGACTCGCCTTTACTGCATTTATTATACAGAAGAGCGAGATGTGCCAAAAAGGACATCCTCCAAGTCCAATGAGGCAAAGGACCACTTTTAGGTGCCACAGTTTCACCTAGATGAAAAAGCCGAACAAGGCAGTCAGGAATGTTGTCTTTGTCAAGCAAAGTTAAAGATAAAGAATTAACAGCAAAAACCACACCTTTATTATCGGTGTTGCGGCTTTTGGTTCTTTTCTTAAAAGGATAGGCGCAAAATAACTAAAGCCACCAATACCGTAAATAACTCCAGCAGGTTCAATATCTGGCGAGTGGCATGCCTTGGCACATCGCCTAATGGCCACACCACCTAAGGAAGCCATGACCCCTCACAACCCGCAGCCTTCTATATTAGGTTTGGCCCACCAAGATTCTATTATGGACTTTAGTTTCCGATGCTGACTGATGCTCACGTACCAATACCTTCTCTGTAGTTTTGGTATCGAGGCCTAGGACCGACACCTCTGAAGCAACCTCTATTGGAAGGGAAAGCAGCGTTTAATCCCAAGGTTTAAGACCCACTGCTGACCCCCATTCCTAAGGACCGAAGGAAACAAGAAGCGAGTCAATGGACCCAATGTCGGACTGGGTTTCCTTTGACCCACCAGGGAATTTGATTCTAGGGGCCCCCCAACATACACCAGATATAATTAGCGCCAAACCTTTCACGTTATTATAGCGACTTTGCACAGAGCTGTGTATGTGACTAGCAATGCTAGCTCACTGCTAGTAACTTGTCAGCATGTTTACATATAAGAGGACGAGTTACAAATGATTGTACATAGCTCACAGGCGTGTGCAGCAGTGCTAGAGGGATCATATGTTATCCTGGAGCTGCTAAACAGGGAGGCCCACGTCTTGGTCAGGGGCCCACTTTGGGGTAGGGCCCACCGGGGGATTCCCCTGCTCCCCTGTGGGACAGTCCCGAGCCTGAATGGTCCTCTATCTTAAAGAATGAAAACAGGGCTCACCTCTGCTCCTACACACTCAGGAATGTTATTTTTAGTTCATTCTATGGATTGTAAGCTCTACCGAGCAGAGCTCTCACTTTTCATGTTTGAGTTAAGATTTAAACCCTTCAGGACGAGGCTAATTTAGTTTTTTGCGTTTACGTTTTTTCTCCTTGTGCTTAAAAGGCTATAGCACTTGCATTTTTACACCTACATACCCACATAAGCCCTTATTTTTTGTGTCACTAATTGTACTTTGCAAGGACAGGCTGAACCAAAACCAGAAAAAAATTATATGCGCAGTGAAATTGAAAAAAAAAAGCTCAATTAATTTTCTTTGGGGGGGGGTTCGTTTTCACACCGTGTGTCCTCTGGAAAAACTGACTTGTTATATATGTTCCTCAAGTCTTTACTGTTACAACGATATGTAACATGTATAACCTTTATTGTATGTGATGACTTGTAAAAAATTCAAACCGTTAACAAATATATGTTCCTTATAATCGCTCCATTCCCAGGCTTATAGTGCTTTTATCCTTTGGGTCTATGGGGCTGTGTGAGGTGCCATTAGTAGACTCTCTATCAACTCAAGGAATATGAAGTGTAACAGCTAGTATAGTTTCCAGATGTGGATCTGACATATTATCCGAAAAATAAATAAATAAATATACACGACACCATTTTAAAGCTTATTCTCCATTTTCTCCATTGTTTCAAGATTCTATTTTCTTATTTTTTCCCTTTATACCAAATTTTTTCGTATGATTTAATCCTATTCACTAAATGTTTCCCATTGTCCTCTCACAGGCCCCGATGTGCTCCCCGGTTCGGTAAAATTTAACAGTTTACCAAGAAAAAAAAGTTTAATCCTAATTTCTTGATCTCCCTTCTTTTCATGGAAGAGATTAAGTATAACATTAGCTACCCCAAGTTAGTGATGTTTAGGCAAGGCCCTTGCTCTTAAACTGCATACATTACCGCTCCACGTCCTTCTGCCCTCTGCTGGCTTCCCAGAGCCGGCCCTGAAGCTTCAGAGTGGGTCTCTGAACTGTCAGGCCACTCAGCCAATCATTGGTCGGGACCGCCAAGCTGAACCTCAGCAGTGTTCCTCTGCTCCCCCCACCCTCCCTTGACCTAACAGTGATCCTCCCCCCGGACCTTAGTGGTGATGCTCCGTTCTCCCCCTCAAACTGATTACTGTCAGGAAATATCGATGCTTTCCTGTAGCCTTTTGAGGCCTCCCTGATCAGGATTTCCTGGCAGTAAAAGGGCCCTTTTCACACATCAGGAAACCCAGATCTATAGTGGAAGGGTGCCTGTTCAAGAAAACAAGGTCTGGATTTCTAAATCCTGTCCTATTTTTATTCAGAATTTCGGCACGAACGCCCCTATAGAACTATAGAATGGGAGCAGCAAAATACCGGACGCTTTCTGATGTCCGGAATTCCGGATTGGTTGAGAGCACTGCTGCCTGGCTCAGACTGCTACCCGACAATGCCCCCCCCCCATTCCTCAGCAGAATAAAGCCCCATCACCATCCGGACCTCAGCCCAATGAAGATTGCTGATGCCCCCTGGGACTGCAACACCAGTGGTGTTTGTAGCCCCACCACCAATCCTCCCGCCCGGATCTCTGCAGTGTTTGCAGGATCTCTGCTTCACCTGACGTTCTGCTGCTTGCAGTGAAGAGGAGACTCAGGGGAGTTAGGTAAGTATCATCTGTTGTTTGTTTTTTGGGGGGGATTGGGACGTGGTCACTCGGCTTTCCCAGTATCCTTTTCTCAGTACCATTTGGACACCCAGTTTTCCCAGTATCTTGTTATCCAGCATGATGTGGCCAACCAGCTTTCCAGCATCTAAGATCAGTATGATGGAGGTTCACCCAGCTTTACAGCATCTTACATTCAGAATGATAGAGGTCACCTATCTTATCCAGTATCTTGTACGCAGTAAGATGGGGGTCACCAAGCTTTCCCAGCATCTTGTGGTCAATATGATTGGGATCTTTCCCAGCATCTTGTAGTCAGTATGAAGGAGGTGCTGGTATGTATCAAGTAATCCTGAAGGCCCCCTCACATGTCCTATCAGGAAATTTAACGTATTTTTTGACCAATAGGAGTATATTAGTAACGGACACCCTTTAGGATTTTTTCCTGAAGGGTGTCCATTCTGGAAATAGGTCTGGAACTCCGGAACTCACAGAAAATAGTGGCCCCTGGCCTCCTGCTGCCGTCGTCGGACTGCACCAGCTGCCCAACACCCCCCCAACTCTGGATGCAGTCGGCCCTGGCACCATACAGTGCCCCCAACCTTTCTAGCAGTGTAGGTTTAATTACCAAATCCAATTTTTTTTCTGTGTCTTTTGTATAATTTATATGTATCGCATAACACTTTTTTTACTATTCACAATTCGGTCATCTGAGGAAATATCATTTATGATGATTTTTTTCACTATTTTTGTGTGTCTGTTTGTATGTTGTTTGCAGTATCACTGACGGCTTGGCCCCCTATGGCTCAATTTTCATCTGTTCTGAATTACTTTGTGCCCAAGTCCAAAGACCTACTGTATGTGGATATAATTTTGACAGCCAAGAGAAGACGGAAACCATCCTTATATAGGAAACTGCATATATGCACGAATACCATTATGTGGACTCTTATATGCTAGGTTTTTAAAATGTCTGTCAGCACATATATCCTTTCCCCACACTTGGGGACCTTATCTGGGGATAGTTTCCCCTCTCTATCCTTTTCTCATAATCTGGTGCACCCACTGTCTGTGTAACAATATTTGGTGTTAAACTAGAATTTACTATGGAATTGTTCTTCTGTATTTGTGACATAATGAATACTGATTAATACAAACATTTTGCCATTAATATAATATTTTTGTTCATCTTGACAAAAGGACATATAGACTATATAGCATTGTTATTATTGACATAATCTTGCGCTTGCGTTTTTGACATATACTGTACGTTACCTAATGGTACACTGTAACTTAAGGAGCATTATACTGTGACAGTGACTATATTGTCGTCTGGCAATACAACGGTGCTATTCCTTGTAAAGGTCTGTATTCTGACTTGTCATTTTTAATTATTTGTATATTGGCATACAGGGGATAATACATTTCTTTTTCTTACTGTATATAACTACACTTTACTTACTTGTATTGGAGAGAGTGTTGTTTTTTCATATATATGTAATCCGTATACCTCAAAGGTTTTTGTCCCAAGTGTGTATGCAGTCCACTGTGGAACACACCCAGGTGGAATAGAGTCCTCTTTTTGATATGGTGCTGAATGCTTTTGGCAATCTTGATTTTTTTGTGATCGATCA